>NC_065912.1:6191358-6500176 GCF_905147045.1 Nymphalis io
AGAGATGCCGTTAATATTTTCAATATTTACGACGGTGCCTTACTTTAACTTACCGTTATGGTTTTTCAATTAAGTTTTCTCTATTTACATCGTAAGTAACGATATTTGTATATAATGAATTGATAAGAAGCCTTAATATTTAAATAAATATATATTTAAAAGTACAAAATATAGCAGAAATCATAATTTCCTGCAAATCTTACATGACAATGATCTCCTCGACGCTTGTTGATCCGGAATCTCATCAGACTTGTCTTCAATCGGTTCTACATTGACATCCAGCGATCGCTTCTCAAAACCCTGGCTCCTTAACAAAGGTATCGCTTTCGGTTCGAACTGTGCACCACTTAAGAGGTTATACGAGGAACTTTTTGTTTCATCAATACTTTTCTCTGTGGGAATTGTGAAGTAATTACCGGGGAACAGTATCTCAGTTTTATATTTGTTATCTTGTGTGTAATAAACACTCTTATCCTTGGATGGCTGTTCGATTTTTTTCAGTGGTATCGCCCGGGGTCGGAACGCATATGGTTTGAAATTTTGCGGTGCTCTCGATGTTCTAGTGATAATTGGGTCACTATTGTAATTCGAAGGTATCACAATTGAAGCACTGGTCACATTTAAAACTGCTGAACCATCACTATTCGAGGCACTGGACATCGACCAAAGTTTCGTAAGATTATTATCATATTCCTGATCAGCTGTTGATAAGACAGCGTAACACAATACCACTATCGTCTGACATTTTAATCTCATATGGTACTTCATGATGACTGATTATTTATCACCTGTTTAATTAGCAACGCGTCACTGGTTATACAACTGTCCTCGCGTCACTTTCTTGTAATGTTACGTTTATTAGTTGTGCCTATTATCGCACCCCTCCTTAGTCCACCATTTTGTATCAAGCGATCGCGCAAAACTGAATCACTATCGTTCGAAGACGTTATATTTATACATGTGTAAGTATAAACTTGCGTTTTTCCAGACTATTCACGGTCGGACGGTCTCGCGGAACCTACCTTGTCTTGGTAGTAATTCCGTTAGGGTGAAATAATATCGTCAAAAATAAGAATGCCTTTGTTTCTGCGTACGCACCGCTTCTTCCGCTAATGGACGGTACTCGGAGTATCATTCGAATCGTCCAATTTTCTAAAACCTTACTATCTAATTTGTCATGTCGTTATAATGTTGTCATTATTTCAAAGCTATTTTTTTGTCACCGACAAATCGTTGGACAGAGATGTCAGTTGCCAAAAAATGAGAATGTAAACAGTTCAATCACTTGTGACTTAAGTAAAGTATGGGGATGGTATTGGTAAATATAATTTATTAAGTAATACTTTTAGAATAATATTTTTTATAGTTATGTAAGCCATATTATATGCATAGCTATAATGATTCCTTTATATCAGGCGTCAGAAACACTACAGTCCACTCCCGGACGGGGTGGAAATCGGGGTGCGACAGATAATACCTGACCTAGGATTTAATTTACACCACCCAGGATTTCAATTGGTACAAATGGGTGATAGCGTTGTTGTCAATTTTTATAATGTTTATTTATTTAAACTTTATTTATGTATTATTTAAGCGTCAATAGTGCAGTGGTTTACGAGATGCCTTGCGATCTAAAAGTCACAGACTCGACCTGAACCCTTTGACTATTGTCATTCCCACTTCTAACTTGTGTTAGCTTTTCGTTTAATTAAAGGGGTAAATAGGAAAATTGGAAATTCTTTTAAAAGGTACGCATTGCTGTGATTCTTAAAAAAAAAACAATCACCAACAACATTTATGTATAAAAAAAAATATAATATGTGGTAACAAAATTCCATATTACAAATTTAGTAACAACAAAAATATAACCGCCTTACTTAGAAACCTTTAGCGACGGTTTTGTTAATCAGTGATTTCTCTTTTTCTGTCATTATTGATTCGACATTGAAAGAAAAAGACACAAAATTTCTTAACAATGTTTATAAGTAAGGCCGATACTGAATACATATAATTTGTTATATATATTTTAATATATGCCCATGTATCAATAAGTGTCCTATATATATCCTATAATACATAACTTATTATAATCAATACTTTCATAATTTTCGTTTTAAATAGGATATTATGTTTAGGAAAGGTTAGTGTAAAAAAAACATCCTAGCGTAAAAAAAATTAAGAGTTTGTTTGATTACGCTAGTTTCAGGATCTATCTTCCAAATTGAAAAAAAAAATGCGTTAAATAGCCAATTCATTAAGAAATGTTAAATACGAAGCTTTAATTGGTGGTAAGGCTTTGTGCAAGTGGTCGGTACCACCAAGCAGCAATACTTAGTTGTATAAAAATTGTAGGGTGAGTGAACCAGTGAAATTACAGACACATCAGACGTAAGATCTAAGGTATCGAGGTCGGTGTCTTATTAACGATGTAAGGGGTGGTTAATATTTCTTATAATGCTAATGAATGGGCGGTGTTGACAACCACCAATCCACTTGCCAATCTGCCTGCCTCAATTCAATAAAATAAAACAACGCAACGACCCACGGAAGCAAAGCGGTTACTTTTGACACGAGTGAACAGCGCTGAGCAGCTAGTAGTACTATAGTTTTTTTTAAACTGCCCAACATACTAATGATGTTCTCCAGACCGATTTCGGCCACGGCGGCCAATAGCAAGAGAGATTAGCCAAATACGCAGGAAATATTATAGTGCACAAGTGTGTGCGCGAACACAGGTGCACTCTCTATTCCCTAACTCTCATAATCCGATGGGACGGCAATCCGACACGACCGAAAAGAGTTCAGGCGCAGGACCAACGGCTTTACATGCTTTCCGAGACACGGGATAACACACTTCGAACTTCCAGACTCCGAGCTGATATTGAGAATTTTCTGACAGAAAAACCGAATAACTTTTTATTGAACCCAGGACCTCCGGGTCTGCGGCCTTTCATCAAGCCGACATACTAATAGAGTGATAATGAACACACAATATCAGTGACTTTGAGAAAGTGACAATGATTTGTTTTATATGATATTAGATGTCCAGTATATATGTCCAGTATATAGTATTATTAACCGATGATCGTGGGTTCAAACCCGGGCAAGCACCACTGAATTTTCATGTGCTTAATTTGTGATTATAATTCATCTTGTGCTTTACGGTGAAGGAAAACATCGTGAGGAAACCTGCATGTGTCTAATTTCACTGAAATTCTGCCACATGTGAATTCTACCAACCCGCATTGGAGCAGCGTGGTGGAATAAGCTCCAAACCTTCTCCTCAAAAAGAGGAGAGGAGGCCTTTAGCCCAGCAGTGGGACATTCACAGGCTGTTACGGAGATGTCCAGAAAAATATAAATTTAAAGAAATATATTATCTAGTTAGTGTCATAATAAATATATTGTTATAATAGTTACGTCAACAATGCATATGTGTCATGTCTTATTCACTAAAAATTAAACCGATATAATTGATTTTAACGAATTTATAAAAAACTTAAATTGATGTCACAGTTAGTAATGAAAATTATTGTTTATTATGAAAATAATAAGTGACCCGCTCGATATATTATGTTTTCCTGTCAAAAAAGGAAAAAAACCTTTAATTTTTTAGCAATTCCAATGTTTGTTTCTCTTAAAAACCTAATTCGGACTACAAATCATTTAAAGAATATTAAATAATTATATTGTTGTATTGACTAACAAACATCATATTATCATTTCATATATTTTTTTTTTATAGAATAGGAAGGTGGACGAGCATATGGGCCACCTGATGGTAAGTGGTCACCAAACGCCCTTAGACATTGGCATTGTAAGAAATGTCAACCATCGCTTATAGCCAATGCGCCACCAACCTTGGGAACTAAGATTTTATGTCCCTTGTGCCTGTAATTACACTGGCTCACTCACCCTTCAAACCGGAACACAACAATATCAAGTATTGCTGTTTTGCGGTAGAATATCTGATGAGTGGGTGGTACCTACCCAGACGAGCTTGCACAAAGCCCTACCACCAGTAATATTATACGTCAAAAGTCTATTATGGCTTATTTCACGATCCAAAGCGGGTGAGAGGATACACATGGGGCAGATTTTCATCTGACACGTGTAGTTTTCCTCACGATGTTTTTCTTCAGCGGCGAGCACGAGATGTATAAGCACAAATTAAGCATATTAAAACAAAGTGCTTGTTCGGGTTTGAACACGTAATCTTCGCAAGATTCATGTGTTTTAGGCACTGGGCCATCTCGGCTCTCATTGTTTGAGATCGATACGATATTAGATATATTTCATGTTCCTAAAACTTGCAGTGGCCCTGGTTATGTGCTCAAAAAATACTAATTGTATATTTAGAATCATTATGCAAAATTTTAAACAAAATTTAAGATATTTTTTTTCTTCGTAACATTAGTAATTTGGAAATTATAAAAATAAATTTACTTGTACAAAAGCTCATTGGCTATCTCCACCCATTCGTCAGCTGTTCGTCTATCGGCAAACATCATTATTTTTAGTTTGTCAGTGTGAACTGCAGGTACGAAAGACATTTTCAATCCTACAGTTGGCACTGTCAATGTTGACAATTGAATTCACGTACGTAAACAATCGGTTGCAACTAATATGCTCATATCATATATAATTTAAAAACAGTCCCAAAAATTTGCGTGTTACAATAGGTCCTCGGTAGTATAGTGGTCAGTATCCCCGCCTGTCACGCGGGAGACCGGGGTTCGATTCCCCGCCGTGGAGATTTTTTTTAAATTAGTGGTGCCTTTATTTTTTGTTTCAAATGCGGAAATTGTTTTTACGAGACTGTATGTAAGCACAGACAAGTATGTAAAGTATTATTATAGTAAGTATTATATATAATCTTAGTTATATATCTAATTCAGTGAACCATATTAAAAAATATATATATACTTAAATCTGACATGCTTGTGAATCATAAATAAAATATATATATTGACTCGCTTAGGTGCTAATAAGTAAATTATTTTTTTACTTTATTTACTTTCGTTATCAAAAATGATTAACTGGCACGACTAAATAATTTCACACTAACGTCTTTAAAAGCGAAAATATTTGTATAAATATTATTACTTTTTTATTAAATAAAACATTTATTTTGTTAAAAAATAGCGAGAATTTATTCAGGATCCTAATACTACTTGTTGAAGGGCTGTAAGCTGGTGCCAGAGCGCCACGATGGCATGCGCAAACGATCCCGTGGCGCTTCTCGTTAAGACGAAAATGGTACCGCTGGTTTTTTAGTGGGTAATAGCGAGCCCCACATATCCCCCGCTGTTCCCGTGGTGGAAACGCGTAATGCGTTTTTCCAGCGTTAAATAAGTGATGTATGCTGGTATTTTCTTTACACAAACAATCATATACTATATATCACATAATCCATGAGTGGATATGGGGTAGCTCATGGCTCATTCTCAGGGTTGGGAAGCCTCGCGCTGACTAATACACTTGAAAGGCTACCATACCAACTCATTAAGTTTGTTTTGATAATATAAGTAACTGTACAGACATATGGGTCACATGATGGTTTGTCGTCGCCCATATACATTGGTGTAAGAACGTTTAGCATTCCTTATCACCAATGCTCCATCAACCTTAGGAACTAAGATGTTATGACCCTTGTGCCTGTAGTTATACTGGCTCACTCACCCTTCTCAAAAATATTAAGTATTGCTGTTTGGTGATAGAATATGTGATGAGTGGGTGGTACCTATCCAGACGGACTTGTAAAAAGTCCTACTACCATTAATATAAATTTAATAAAATGTGGCAATCACGGGGCGCCTGGTAGATTCGAAACATTGAAATTAATAATAATAATAATATCCTGGGACATTATTCACACACGGCCATCTGATCCCAAGCTCAGCAGAGCTTGTTGTATGGTAACCAGACAATTTATATACTACATATACTACTTTTCTTTTGTAAATACATACTTATATAGATAATTACACCCAGACTCATGACAATCAGACAGATTTCAGATGGTTCTTGAAATAATTATTAAATAAAAAAATAAAAAATCGTTACTAAAATAAATATATAATTCTTATATTTATAATAATATTAAGCGTCGAAGTATGTACGTCCGTGCCACGCACAGACAAGGGCTTCTAACGCAAAGAGGGAAGACGACGACGCGCGACGGCGCAAAAGAGCGCATGCCGTCATGTCACGGCATACGAGTCGGTCTTACTCCCAAAGCGCGCCAAAGGATGGTTCCCATTAGAAATAAATACAATTGTATTAAATATAGGCGTTTAAATACGCTATTGTAATGCTTCCGAAGTTTTGCGGAACACAACGCAATGTAGTCGGCCGTGAATCACGCGACAGGGACGGAAACAAATACACTTCCAATACAACTCTTTGACTACCCCAACCTATTAACAACTGTATCACTCTTCGATTTACAAATAACAAACTCACCAATTATGTGTTTAAGTTGTATGTGTGAGTGCGTAAATATTTAAGTCGCTTTGTATGTGTGGATTGAAGTTTGTTGAGTTTAATGTAGACTGTGACCGATTATCTAGTATAGGAAGTTAGTATGTATGTCGTGCAATATTTAATAAAATTAATTGCGGGACATTTGTAACAAAAAGCAAATAGACTTTTTCACTTTATTACGCTTAGCGTGTGTGTAGCTTAATGACTGAACAATTTAAAAATACTTTTTATTCGAATTCGACCAATCTACTAGCATTTAAGAATTTCAAATGTTTCCTTGTACATGGCTGATTGAAATATTTGTGTGTTTATGCATGTTGTAAATTTTATAATCAGTAAGGTTTTCACGTCAAAAACGTAACATGAAAGGCTTCTCGCCTTCTAAAAAGGAGAAGAGGCCCTTACTATGGGAATTTTACAGGATGATAAGTGTTTTTTATTTATGAAATGTATAAAATAATTAAGTTTTCAACGAAACAGTTTTAATAAAATTTGTGGAAGTGGATTAGCCACATCCGTTTTAAATTTTAGACAGACAAAAATCTGCATCTACATTTAAGTAGATGCAGATTTTTTTAAACTTCGTTTTCACGTTTTTCTTTATTACTTATGAATATTTAGCACAAAACAACGTGAAAAGACCAATGTTTTTTTTTGATCGGTCTTCAGTATTTTTTGCAACCATCCATCATTACCATCTTATCATATGCTATCAGATAAGGCATGTGTTTTTAAAAAACAGTCCGTCTTATATCGCCTTCATTTTGAACTACAAAACCATTGTTTGCGTTATATGTGAGTGATAACAAAAATTGGCAAGGTACATTGCTGCGGCCGCTTCTTTGAGCCGAACTTAAGAGGTCATATAGACGTCATGACGTATCACGGTCAATGACGTATATCATAGGATATACGTCATTGACCGTCGTTTTATATAAATATGCCGCGCGGAAACCTGACCCTGTGCTCCGTTTTAGCAGAAGAGTCACTGATTGATTAGGCGACAGAGAGGTTGCATCGCAATTTGCGCGTATCGATTACTTAAAAAAAATCGTTAAAAATATTTTAAAAATATATCCTGCACAAATTAACCGAAGATTCCCTTAGTGTTACTTAATACTTCGTTGTAAAAAAGTATATCTTGTACTAGCTTCATTCATTCAAAGGGTAATTTGCATATTCATACCTATTACTTATAATTATTTTTACTGAAACGATAAGAAAAAGCTTTGTATGATGTAAGTTAATATATATTGTTTTAATTTTTTTTCTGGTAACGATTACAGAGAAAAAAAGGAATGATCATTACTCAAATGAAGCCATTTCATGTATATCCATTCCCTAAATTAACTCATCAATATCAAAGTGGCCAGAAGATGTTTTACACGTCCTTTGATAACAGAAGATAAAGAAATCGATATAAATATGTTGCTTTTACAATTGATAGAAACTTGAGAAATGCGTCCATAATTTAGTGAGTATTACTTCCTCTAAATATGATGACTTGACGATTGACTGGTCGACCTCGGGTGTGATGAGCTGGCCAATAGACCAAGGCCCTAATATTTCTTAAAATATATGTATCAAAATATTATCAGAACACATATTTATTTAGTATTAGTATATTTTGACGTATTTATTTTCTGTATTGTTTTACTGGTGGTAGAGCTTTGTGCAAGCTGGTCTGGGTAGGTAACGCCCACTCATCAGATATTCTACCGTAAAACAGCAGTACTTGGTATTGTTGTATTCCGGTTTGGAGGGTGAGTGAACCAGTGTAATTACAGGCATAAATGACATAACATTTTAGTTCCCAAGGTTGGTGGCGCATTGGTGATGTAAGCGATGGTTAACGTTTCTTACATCGCCAATGTCTATGGGCGTTGGAATTGTAAGAAATGTCAGACCACTTACCAGCAGGTGGCCCATATGGTCGTCCGCCGTCGTATTCTATAAAAAAAATGTCTAGTGTTCAGCCCCAGATTCATGTCCTACAAGGCCCAGGGGCTCCACTCAGCCAAAAATAATATAATTTTACTGTAACCGCTCCGAAATGGGGGGCCTTCAACTGTCAAAGTAGCTCGGGGCCTTGGATTTCTAAGTCCGGGCGTTGTTGTGTTTACATATTGCTATGTAGTTACTTGTATACGGACTCAAATTATAAATTAAACGTTATTGAATTTTTGAGCATGTTTATTTTATTTATCGGTGGTTGTACTTGGTGATAAAAGATAATGTCGCGAGGAAACTTTCAATCGCATCTTGTCGGTGGGATGTTGATTTTTTTTTTTTATAAAATAGGATAAGTTAAGGATACAGTTAGGACATGCGTCTGTATTTACAGATGCTGTATTACGATAGTCAGCCAGTGAATACTTTTGATACAGATTGCCGAAGAATCATAAACGAAGCCATCTAAACAAAGAAGTATAGAGATTAAATATCATTTTAATTGCATACAGTACAGTCTTAATTATTCAATAATTATGACTGTAAACCTGTATCAAAACTACGAACGCTTTACTGTAATATTAAAAAATTATACATACATCATTTTATCACAGTAATGACGATATACTTTGTGATTTCAAACCAACTTCTAAAGATAATATACGACAGAAGGGCAGCTTAGATTTTGATATACTTCTTAAAACATTGATTGAATAAAATGAAACACAACATAAAAAACGTACAGTTTATTAAATAATTTAATAAGTTATAATAAATTAAGTCAATAAATAAGGTTATGATACAAAACGGTCCACTTAAAGCTAGTTATAAAAAAGATTTTTTATAAAAAATACTTCCATAAAATCGCCCTTTAATTAAGGACAATTGTTAAAATTAACATTAATTAAATAGCAATGAATTATATGACTTCAAATATAAAGACACACGTGTTATTTATATAATGATTGGATCATAAAATGAGCAATGTAGGCTTTGAATATAGGCCAAGAAGATAAGTATCCTTGAGACAGGAACCGAAGTAAAAAGCCAATTAATTTAAACTGGCAATAGCAGTTTTTTTAATAACACTGAGTTTCCTTTTGATTCTTCTCGAATAAAATCTACTTTAAAAATCAACGGTTTGCATTGAATTTATTCTTGTTACTTAGCAATTCGTATGTTCTTATAGGATTCTATGAATTTTGATTTTGATTAAACATCAACATCATTTCAGCCGAAAAACATCCAGTGCTGAACGAAGGTCTTCAATGATTTTCACGATGGTCGGTCTTCATCTTTTTCTTGAAGCTTGAAGCTTCACAATAATATTATTGCGTGGATTTAACTGCCTAATTCCATATATAATTAACTAATAACCTTTATATAAAGTTCGAAAAGAAAACTATAATGAGACCCCTCAGATATGAGTCTTGCGTTTCTTAACTCAAGCTCCATATGAAATTTTAATATAAAGGGTCAAATCTGTGATAGGAGTGTTTCTTTAGAAAATTTAAATCACAGCTTGTAAAAATCAATATCTTGTTTTTTTTTATACACAAAACTATCGCCCGGCAAACTACCAATTTTTATGAAACTCAGTATGGATCGTTTTTAGTGTTTTAGCTATACTTTGAAGCTTAACAAATAATGATTAAGTATCTTTACAGCCTGTATTATAAGATACATTATTCCTCGGAACCGAAAAATTACTGACAGATTAATTTCTAATATTATTTCTAATTTAATAACAATAATCGATTTGTCTTAATCAAAATATAAATAATGGAACACAAACTAAAATTATTGCTTTTCGATTATGAAATATCACTTTTCAAATCACATTTTTTTATAAAACCACCGTGTGTACATTCATAATAGTAAAATTATAAAGCAAATATTGTTATAGTATTAATAACGGAAGTGGTTCGTTTTTACTTAAATCTAAGTTATATGTGTATTTTAATCTTTTTTGTACCCTGAGAACGCTAAGTCGGATGCGTCATACGATCTACGGTCTCAGCCCCCACTGCTACCACCTCCAGATGACCAGCCGTGGCTCTCGTGACCGCCGCCACCGCCACCGTTCTTTTGGGCGATGATCTTTTTCAACGCTATGATACCAGCTAGAAGTAAGGCGATCTAAAATGAAATGAAAATAAGAAAATTAAAGTAACTACCTATAAATTTCTCACGGCTGCCTAAGGCCTTCTACCTTTTTGAGAAGGTTTGGAGCTTATTCCATCAGCCTGCTCCAATATGGGTCGGTGGACTAAACAATTTGTTTCTTTCTCATGATTTAAATCTGTTTTGTCAAATATTTTTTGTTAAATAATATTGGACATTAAAGAAATATAGATAAAAACGTTATTGCAATTACAAAAATAACATCAACATGATTGTATTTAGGGTTTAGGCAATTAGATTAAATATGCTTTTTTATAATGAGAATTACTCTTATTATTATTGGACGGCAAATTACTTTGTGAATTTATTTATATAATAGGTCCATCCATTACAACACAACATGACTGTTTATTTGCGTAACAACGAAGCCTTAAATAACACAGTAATGACGTTAGTGGAATGCTATTTATCAAATAAAGGGTTTATAGGAGACTTCTGTTGTTCGCTCGGGTATTGTTAAAGTTATTTTATAAAAAAGTAACTTATTATTTTGCTCATTACTGTAACTCTTATTATAACTGTTCTACCATCATTTGAGAATAATTAAATGCTAAACTACCTTCGCTTAGGAATGTAAATTATGCTGTGAAATATCAACACTGATTAAATTGCATTCATACAAAATGATGATTATTTAAGAGTGTATTAATCCCAACTTACTGTTCAACTATGTCAAACTTGAAGTTAAAATTACTGTATAAATATCATTAATATTAATAAAAAATATAACGCTTCTATATTTAATAAAGATTGTTGACTTGATTTTGACTTTGACTTTGTTGAAATTTAAAACGAAAAGAGCGACTGTATTAACAATGGTTCATATGAACTTCTAATAGGTGTCGTATAATAGTAATATTGCCTTCATTATGTTTCAAATAATAGACTTTATAATTTAGTCACAATCTACGCAGAAGTTATTAATATATAACACAAGTGTGTGCGTAACACGACATTCGATTACCTCACTTATAATTCAATAGGATGGCAATTTCATATAAACGGAAAGGGATCAAAACCAAGGCCTTTACGTTACTTCCGTAGTAGTGTAAGCACTTATATACTTGCAGCTTTGGAGAATATCTTGTCGTCTATCTCAATATTTTTTGCAACCTATATTTAAAAATGAGATTTTGGAATTTGCAGCCTTATAAGATAGTCACTAGACAAACGAGTGACATAGTAATCAAGTTAATGGCAAATTCTTTCTTTTAATCCTTTTTTTAATAATTAGAAGTAACTATACTTAGTACTATACAGGGATATAATGATAAATCATAAAAGTTTATTCATGAAGAAGAGAAATTGAACGTATTCATTTTTACAAATATGCTTGTAGTTTATTTCAATCAGGTAGGTAGGTGTATTATTGTACTCCTCTCTAGATTAAATAATTTTGTATGATACAAAAATCATAATGTAAAAAAAAAATTGTCAATTGGCGCTAGGGATTCTACAAGGCCGTACGGAAATCGAACAATACACGTCTTTCAAATAATTTATTGTAAAATTAACTGGTGGTAGGGCTTTGTGCAAGCTCGTCTGGGTAGGTACCACCCACTCATCAGATATTCTACCGCAAAACAGCAATACTTGATATTGTTGTGTTCCGGTTTGAAGGGTGAGTGAGCCAGTGTAATTACAGGCACAAGGGACATAAAATCTTAGTTCCCAAGGTTGGTGGCGCATTGGATATGTAAGCGATGGTTGACATTTCTTACAATGCTAATGTCTAAGAGCGTTGGTGACCACTTACCATCAGGTGGCCCATATGCTCGTCCGCCTTCCTATTCTATAAAAAAAAAAAAAATAACCACTTAACCGAAATAACCATATGAGAATATTTTTTTTTCAGCCTTTTGCCGTCCACTGCTGGACGAAAGCCTCCCCCATAGAACGCCAACCATCCCGATCTTGGGCAGTCCGCATCCATCCCGAACCTGCCACCTTTTTTAAATCGTCGGCCCATCTTGTCACAGGGTGTGACAAGATGAGAATAATAATATCATTTTATTTTGATTCGTCTTAAATGATCTAGTAAACTAGTCTCTTGACAATTCAAAGAAATCTTTATAATTATTGTTTATTATGTACAACGTAATTATGGAATTTTCTGGAAATAAACTGCTTTAGATTGTATAAATAAAAAAATCTGTTTAAACTCTTTCGAATAAATATTTATTCCGATTCAACGGAAAACTAAATAACTATGAACTAATTAATATATTTCTTCGATATTCGAAACAATCATGAAAAACTATACAGAGCCAAAAAGCAAAAATAATTATCATCGTCAAAGACGAAATCTTATGTATTTGCAGCGTTATTTAATTGCTTATTAATAGTCAAAAAAACTACCAAACCTAAGCCTTAGACCTAAGACTAGAAATACTAAAATAATTAACTTACAAAATGGGTAAAATACCCACACATATAAAAGTAATACGGTTAAAAATGTGCCGTGTTTGTTAATACAATACTTATTTTTAATATAATCAACAAAATTGGTTTTTAATATCAGAAGGTTCAGAAATATATCAAAGTTTAATACCTGTAATTTGTTATAAAAGCTATGAACATATGGGTTTTACGAAGTAAACTCACCAACATACACATTGTAAATATTTTAAAGGGGAGAATCGAACCCAGCTCTTTAAATATAAAGAAAAACTTCTGCACTTCGACATAATATAGTTGTTACGCCATTAACTCGAACAGTGACACCTCGTGATGATCATAGAATGTTTTCTTAATGATTTCTTACATAATGACCATATCAAATATCTGTATTTTATAGATTTTTTAAGCTCATTAGTCAGTTAATAAACCTATAAAACAGATACTTAACTGTCAATCAAATGTAGCAGAACTAAAAAAAGTACATTGTACGTTCATTAAAAAAAGATAAAACAAATTGAAAAATAGAACAAACAATACAGATAAATAACATCCTAACAAAATAACACGAATAAATTAAAATACCCACAAAAGTATTATAACGGTTAAATGCTTCACATATCTTCTTCGTAGTATTATTTATCATCGACCGAAGTGAATCTCTTACGGCTTTGCTTTGCTACGAAAGCCGCACGAGATTTACTTAAGACGACAATAAATAAAAAAAAAACTATTTTCAGTTGTGCTGTTCAAAGCGCGGCTTGCAATAGACTAACAGAATGCGGACAGTGCCGCTGTTTGAAATGCTCTTACTCTTTATTTAATCCAATTTTTATAGTGTTGATAGCTAAAGCAACTTGAATTAGGTATATATTTTTTGTATTTAATATATTATATATTTATATTAAATGGCTATATAGTTGAATATTTTGAATTAATAGTTAACATTTCTGTGAATTTTGTGTTCTGACCTTTAAATTTTACTTTCAATGTGCTCAATGTCACTTCTACATACACTAACAAAATGTAATAATATGATTGAACCTTTTCGTTAAAAGTGTAATTATTATATTTTTAATAAAAATATTTTTATTTATCTGGGTGATGAATTGATGATATTATAGCCTTACATTTAAAAAAAAAATGTTGTATTTTCTAATTTCCCAATTTTAGGCAAATTATAATTAATAGCAACACTGTCTGTTATCTATATGCCAGTTTACAACTCCACGAGAATTGTAAATGGTCTATCGAAGGTCGACACGTACCCGCCACTCTTATTAAATTCATGTACCCGCCACTCTTATTAAATTCCTGTTCCGAACTAACGACGCATAAAAATTTAAGTTTTAAATGAAATTTGATAAGGTTCATTTTGATTTTAAAGATTAGTCGGTAGCAACGACCGTACTTTGTTTCGGAACTTGTTTTTTTTTAAAAATCGAATTAATGCTACGTCATCGTTTACTTTTAAAATATTACGTCAATTAGCGCCATATTATAAGGTCGTATAAGTACGGAACGATATAATATATATTGGTATAGTTAAAAAAGAATATTATTATAATATTATTTTTATTTTCTTCTATATTAAAACTTTTGTATTAATTTATAATGTTTCTTTACAAATAAACAAAAATATATATAAATTGTCTTTAACTCACAAGCCTTATCATAAATAATACTTTTATATAATACATATGTTGTTACAATAATAAGCTTATCTGTCCAGTCACTTTGTAAAGCTTATTAGTCTTATTAGTAAGCTTATTAGTGTGTTATTTATTTAACAAAAAACTATCCATTCTATTTAAGTTATTACGTATGTTCTGTTGAAATTAAATCGCTCGTCTTCTATCGTCTATATAATATTTACTTATATAGTCAGTAGTTGATAGTTCCCTGCTGCATTAGAAGGCTAGCGTATAAGGCCTGAAGTTCATACCCGGGTCAGACCAATAACGAATTATCTATGTTTTTCTGCCCAGGTATAATTACCAGCAGCAGCCTAGAATTTTAAAACTTGCATTGTTTTGCACTTTCAAGCCCCTTAAAACATATAAAACTTTCCGAGGCTCAGGTGTATGAGTTTATAGTCACGTACATACAATTTATATAAAAGGAAATCATTAATAACACGTAATACCGTCACACGCATAGAGATTTCCTCGACCTTTGGTTTATCTAGATGCAACCTAGAAAGCTGGACTTTCTACAAATTCATTTATTTATCCTAGTATATTAATTTATCTACTGTGTCTACATTCTTATAAGCTAGCCATTATATAATATATAAATACAATATTCCAATCGAAGGAGTAAAGTTAAACTAACCTTAGATTTACATATTGCATGCCATTTGCTAATAACTCTGTTATATTATGCACTATAAATAGTTCTTTATTGTGATACCTTTTTTATTTATTTATTTATAATACGAACTAAACTACTTTATTCATTTTCACTTCAAATCTTCCGAAAACAACTCCGCCGACATTCATAACGCCGTTTTTTACGAATTCATAATAAATGTTTCAGATATATTTGGGAGAACAACGATAAAGCTATAAAAAGTTCGAATTACATTTTCTTCACGTATAAATTTGTAACAATAACGTTAGTTCCTATTTTCAAGCTAATCTGTGTCATTCGAGAATCAATGTCATTATAACTTTAAACGGCTACTATGCTTATACATATGCATGTAGGACATCATAAATAATCATTATGCACTTCATTTGCATAAATTTATATATGCACACGCTATGCATGAACTCAAACATAACATCTAGTTTTATCTGGTTGAAACCAGATTTTGATTTGAAAAGACCAATGTTCTTTTTTTTAAATCGATCTTCAGTATTTGCAACCAGGGGATGCTGTCAGATATGTGCTAACATAGGCATGTGGTGTTTTTAACAGCCAGTCTGTCTTGTATCGCCTTCATTTTGAACTACAAAACCATTGTTTGTGTTATATGTGAGTGATAACAAAAATTGGCAAGGTACATTGCTGCGTCCGCTTCTTTGAGCCGAATTTAAGAGGTGGATATACGTCATTGATCGTCATTTCAGATAAATATGCCGCGCGGAAACCTGACCCTGTGCTCTTTTTGAGGAGAAGAGTGACTGCTTGATTAGGCGAAAGAGAGGTTGCACCGCAATTTGCGCGTATCGATTACTTAAAAAAATCCTTTAAAATATTTACATATTATATCCTGCACAAATTAAGCGAAGGTATTAGTATTGTTGTATAGTAATAAAAAAAATCTTGTAACAGCTTCATTCATTCAAAGGGTACTTTGCATATTCATTACTATTCCCTCGTGGAGCGTCTATCACAGTCCAAGGGACAGTGATAAAGGTGAAGGCCCAGATGAGGTATCTGGGTCTGATCCTGGACGGAAGATGGAGCTTCAGGCAGCACTTTGTCCAATTGAGCCCGAAACTCATTAATGCCGCAGCCGCCTTAGGCCGCCTCCTACCTAATGTGGGAGGGCCGGAATCACCATGCCAGCGATTATACGCCGGTGTACTGCGCTCCATGGCGCTATATGGTGCACCCATATGGGTAGACGCTCTCACCGCTCGTAATAGAGCTCTTCTGAGGAGACCGCAGAGAGTTATAGCGGTGAGAGCGGTACGAGGTTACCGTACGGTGTCGTGGACGGCGGCGACACTTCTTGCGAGTGATCCGCCCTGAGAACTCCAAGCCGAGATACTCGCGGAAGTGCATCGATTTCGGGTGGAAGCCAGGGCGAATGGCGACCGTCTAGGATCAGCGGAGGTGGGGCGAATCAGGTCTGTAGCCCAACAAGCTCTCATTCACAGATGGGAGGAGGATCTGGGATCCCCATCAGCAGGCCTGGCGACAGTGGAGGCGATCCGCCCCCACTTGAATCGCCGGGTAACAAGAAGGAGCGGCACACTTACGTTTAGACTGACGCAGATGCTTACTGGACACGGCTGCTTCGGTAAGTACCTGCACGGGATAGCGAGGTGGGAGATATCACCCTCCTGCCATGAGTGTGGTGCGCCACTGGACACGGCACAGCACACTTTGACGGAGTGTGCTGCGTGGGGGCCCCAGAGGCATACCCTAGCGGCGATAGTTGGCGGAGACATCTCGCTGCCGAGCGTGATTAATGCTATGCTTGGCAGCGAGAGGTGTTGGATGGAGATGGTCTCTTTTTGCGAGTGTGTTATGTTGCAGAAGGAGGTCGCGGAGCGAGAGCGAGAGGCGAGGTCAGCCGCCGCTGATTCGCTCCGCCGAAGAAGACCCGGGAGGAGGCGCCGACGCTATGCTCACCTTCTTCCCCCACCGTAAGCGCCGCTGGGGTTAGGGGGGTACTCAGTACCCCGAGAAACCCCTAAGAATGGAGGCCGCTTGAGCGGGCCAACCGTCGGTGCGTCACGGTAGGATGCGCAAGCGATCCCGTGACGCCCCTTCGACAAGAAGGGTACCGATGGTTTTTTAGTGGGTATTCCGGCGCCTTCAGTGCCGGCGAGCCCCACATACCCCCCCACCTCATGTGGGGGAAACGCGTAAATGCGTTTTTCCAGCAAAAAAAAAAAAAAAAATTCATTACTATTACTACTAATTATTTTCATTAAAACGATAAGAAAAAGCTTTATGTAATATAAATTAACATATTTTGTTTAAATTTGGTTTCCGGCAACGATTACAGAGAAAAAAGGAATGAATATTGCTCTAATAAAGCTTTTTCATGTATATCGAGTCCTTAAATTAACTCATCGATAACAAAGTGGCCAGAAGATGTTTTATACGTCCTTTGATAACAGGACATAAAGTAATCCATATATACCACATTTGTTGCTTTTACAATTGGTAGGAACTTGAGAAATGCGTCCATAATTTAGTGAGTATTACTTCCTCTAAATATGAGGACTCGACCATTGACTGTTCGAACTCGTATGTGATGAGCTGGCCAATAGACCAAGGCCCTAATATTTTTTAAAATATATGTATCAAAATATTATCAGAACACATATTTATTTATATTAGTATATATTGTCGTATTTGCCCATATGCTCGTCCGCCGTCGTATTCTATAAAAAAAATTCTAGTGTTCAGCCCCAGATTCATGTCCTACAAGGCCCAGGGGCTCCACTCAGCCAAAAATAATATAATTTTACTATAACCGCTCCGAAATAGGGGGCCTCCAACTGTCAAAGTGGCTTGGGGCCTTGGATTTCTAAGTCCGGGCGTTGTTGTGTTTACACATTGCTATGTAGTTACTGGTATACGGACTCAAATTATAAATTAAGCGTCACTGAGTTTTTGAGCATGTTTATAAAGGATAATGTCGCGAGGAAACTTTCAATCGCATCTTGTCGGTGGGATGTTGAATTTTTTTTTACAAAATAGGATAAGTTAAGGATACAGTTAGGACATGCATCTGTATTTACAGTTGCTGTATTATGATAGTCAGCCAGTAAATACTTTTGATACAGATTGCCGAAAAATCATAAACGAAGCCATCTAAACATAGAAGTATAGAGATTAAATATCATTTTAATTGCATACAGTACAGTCTTAATTATTCAATAATTATGACTGTAAACCTGTATCAAAACTACGAACGCTTTACTGTAATATTATAGAATTATACATATATCATTTTATCACAGTAATGACGATATACTTTGAGATTTCAAACCAACTTCTAAATATAATAGACGATAGAAAGGCAGCTTAGATTTTGATATACTTCTTAAAACATTGCTTGTATAAAATGAAACACAACATAAAAAACGTACAGTTTATTAAATAATTTAATAAGTTATAATAAATTAAGTCAATAAATAAGGTTATGATACAAAACGGTCCACTTAAAGCTAGTTATAAAAAAGATTTTTTATAAAAAATACTTCCATAAAATCGCCCTTTAATTAAGGACAATTGTTAAAATTAACATTAATTAAATAGCAATGAATTATATGACTTCAAATATACTGACACACGTGTTATTTATATAATGATTGGATCATAAAACGAGCAATGTAGGCTTTGAATATAGGCCAAGACGATAAGTATCCTTGAGACAGGAACCGAAGTAAAAAGCCAATTAATTTTAACTGGCAATAGCAGTTTTTTTAATAACACTGAGTTTCCTTTTGATTCTTCTCGAATAAAATCTACTTTAAAAATCAACGGTTTGCATTGAATTTATTCTTGTTACTTAGCAATTCGTATGTTCTTATAAGATTCTATGAATTTTGATTTTGATTAAACATCAACATCATTTCAGCCGAAAAACATCCAGTGCTGAACGAAGGTCTTCAATGATTTTTACGATGGTCGGTCTTGATCTTTTTCTTGAAGCTTGAAGCTTCACAATAATATTATTGCGTGGATTTAACTGCCTAATTCCATATATCAATAACTAATAACCTTTATATAAAGTTCGAAAAAAAAAACAATAATGAGACCCCTCAGATATGTGTCTTGCCTTTCTTAACTTAAGCTCCATATGAAATTTTAATATGGAGGGTCAAATCTGTGATATGATTGTTTTTAAAAAAAAATTCAATCACAGCTTGTAAAAATCAATATCTTGTTTTTTTTTATACATAAAACTATCGCCCGGCAAACTACCAATTTTTATGAAACTCAGTATGGATCGTTTTTAATGTTTTGGCTATACTTTGAAGCTTAACAAATAATGATTAAGTATCTTTACAGCCTGTATCATAAGATACATTATTCCTCGGAACCGAAAAATTACTGACAGATTAATTTCTAATATTATTTATAATTTAATAACAATAATCGATTTGTCTGAATCAAAATATAAATAATGGAACACAAACTAAAATTATTGCTTTTCGATTATGAAATATCACTTTTCAAATCACATTTTTTTATAAAATCACCGTGTGTACATTCATAATAGTAAAATTATAAAGCAAATATTGTTATAGTATTAATAACGGAAGTTGTTCGTTTTTACTTAAATCTAAGTTATATGTGTATTTTAATCTTTTTTGTACCCTGAGTACGCTAAGTCGGATGCGTCATACGATCTACGGTCCCAGCCCCCACTGCTACCACCTCCAGATGACCAGCCGTGGCTCTCGTGCCCGCCGCCACCGCCACCGTTCTTTTGGGCGATGATCTTTTTCAACGCTATGATACCAGCTAGAAGTAAGGCGATCTGAAATGAAATAAAAATAAGAAAATTAAAGTAACTACCTATAAATTTCTCACAGCTGCCTAAGGCCTTCTTCCTTTTTGAGAAGGTTTGGAGCTTATTCCATCAGCCTGCTCCAATATGGGTCGGTGGACTAAACAATTCGTTTCTTTCTCATGATTCAAATCTATAGTAACTCATTTGGTTTTGTCAAATAATTTTTGTTAAATAATATTGGACATAAAAGATATATAGATAAAAACGTTATTGCAATTACAAAAATAACATCAACATGATTGTATTTAGGGTTTAGGCAATTAGATTAAATATGCTTTTTTATAATGAGAATTACTCTTATTATTATTGGACGGCAAATTACTTTGTGAATTTATTTATATAATAGGTCAAGTCATTACAACACAATATGGCTGTTTATTTACGTAACAACGAAGCCTTAAATAACACAGTAATGACGTTAGTGGAATGCTATTTATCAAATAAAGGGTTTATAGGAGACTTCTGTTGTTCGCTCGGGTATTGTTAAAATTATTTTATAAAAAAAGTAACTTATTATTTTGCTCATTACTATAACTCTTATTATAACTGTTCTACTATCATTTGAGAATAATTAAATGCTAAACTACCTTCGCCTAGGAATGTAAATTATGCTGTGAAATATCAACACTGATAAAATTGCATTCATACAAAATGATTTGCATATAACAAAAAAGATGATTATTTAAGAGTGTATTAATCCCAACTTACTGTTCAACTACGTCAAACTTGAAGTTAAAATTACTATATCATTAATTGTTTATTTTCATTTTGTTTATTTCCGAATCAGTAGTAGATTTATGACAATCAATAAAAAAATATAACGCTTCTATATTTAAAAAAGATTGTTGACTTGATTTTGACTTTGTCTTTGTTGAAATTAAAACAATGGTCTTAACAATGGTTCATACGAACTTCTAATAGGTGTCGTATAATAGTAATATTGCCTTCATTATGTTTCAAAGAATAGACTTTATAATTGAGTCACAATCTACGCAGAAGTTATTAATATATAGCACAAGTGTGTGCGAAACACGACATTCGATTACCTCACTTTTAATTCAATAGGATGGCAATTTCATATGAACGGAAAGGGATCAAAACCAGGGCCTTTACGTTACTTCCGTAATAGTGTAAGCTATTATATACTTGCAGCTTTGGAGAATATCTTGTCGTCTAACCCAATATTTTTGGCAACCTAGATTTAAAATGAGATTTTGGAATCTGCAACCTTATAAGATAGTCACTAGACAAACGAGTGACATAGTAATCAAGTTAATGGCAAATTCTTTCTTTTAATCCTTTTTTTAATAATTAGAAGTAACTATACTTAGTAGTATACATGTATATAATGATAAATCATAAAAGTTTATTCATGAAGAAGAGAAATTGAACGTATTCATTTTTACAAATATGCT
Source organism: Nymphalis io (assembly GCF_905147045.1). Taxonomy (NCBI): domain Eukaryota; kingdom Metazoa; phylum Arthropoda; class Insecta; order Lepidoptera; family Nymphalidae; genus Nymphalis; species Nymphalis io. The sequence goes on from NC_065912.1 coordinate 6,213,001, forward strand.
TGTAGTTTATTTCAATCAGGTAGTTAGGTGTATTATTGTGCTCCTCTCTAGATTAAATAATTTTGTATGATACAAAAATCATAATGTAAAAAAAATCTGTCAATTGGCGCTAGGGATTCTACAAGGCCGTACGGAAATCGAACAATACACGTCTTTCAAATAATTTATTGTAAAATTAACCAATTAACCGAAATAACCATATGAGAAATAATAATATCATTTTATTTTGTTTCCTCTTAAATGATCTAGTAAACTAGTCTCTTGACAATTCAAAGAAATCTTTATAATTATTGTTTATTATGTACAACGTAATTATGGAATTTTCTGGAAATAAACTGCTTTAGATTGTATAATTAAAACATCTGTTTAAACTCTTTCGACTAAAATATTTATTCCGATTCAACGGAAAACTAAATTACTATGAACTAATTAATATATTTCTTCGATATTCGAAACAATCATGAAAAACTATACAGAGCCAAAAAGCAAAAATAATTATCATCGTCAAAGACAAAATCTTATATATTTGCAGCGTTATTTAATTGCTTATTAACAGTCATAAAATCTACCAAACCTACGCCTCAGACCAAAGACTAAAATAATTAACTTACAAAATGGGTAAATACCCACACACAAAAAGTAATACGGTTAAAGATGTAATAAAACACAATTTGTTTTTCCATTTTTTATTTTTTGGAAAACTATCTTGTGTGAAATTTATGCGCATACAAACTCCTTTAATTATTATTGATACTTTATTTTCGCACTGAACGATGTTTTTAAAAAATGTGTCATTTGAATAGCGTCTACCCATTGTTAGTATCTGTTTGTTCCAGTAACCATAACAATCAATATCTCATGACACAACATTCGACATACATACATACACAACACATACATTTATAATTTCTAACCATTTAAAATTAAACGGTCTTAAAAAATGTTTAGCTAGGGAAAAACATGGATTTTTCTCTTTCTATCACCAATGATTTGACATTCGAAAGAAGAAGACAGCATTGCTTAACTAATCAACCCCTAAACGACATACATGTGTATGAAAGGCAGTCAATAATTAAATCGTTCCGTGTTTGTTAATACCACTGTTATTTTTTTCAAGCGCAAGCGCAGCGTAGGGCGCCCTCCAGCCAGGTGGACCGACGACCTTAAGAAGGTGGCGGGCACCAACTGGATGCGGAAGGCGGAGGACAGGGAGCTTTGGCGCACCTTGGGAGAGGCCTATGTTCAGCAGTGGACAACGATTGGCTGTTGATTGATATTTTTTTAAATGTGATTATACAAAATTGGTTTTTAATATCAGAAGGTTCAGAAATATATCAAAATTTATTACCTGTAATTTGTTATAAAAGCTATGAACATATGGGTTTTATGAAGTAAACTCACCAACATACATTGTAAATATTTTAAAGTGGAGAATCGAACCCAGCTCTTTAAATATAAAGAAAAACTTCTGCACTTCGACATAATATAGTTGTTACACCATTAACTCGAACAGTGACACCTCGTGATGATCATATAATTGTTTCTTAATGATTTCTTACGTAATGACCATATCAAGTATCTGTTTTTTATAGATTTTTTAAGCTCATTAGTCAGTTAATAAACCTATAAAAACAGATACTTAACTGTCAATCAAATGTAGCAGACCTAAAAAAAGTACATTGTACGTTCATTAAAAAAAGATAAAACAAATTGAAAAATAGAACAAACAATACAGACAAATAACATCTTAACAAAATAACACGAATAAATTAAAAATACCCACAAAAGTATTATAACGGTTAAATGCTTCACACATCTTCTTCGTCGTATTATTTATCATCGACCGAAGTGAATCTCTTACGGCTTTGCTTTGCTACGAAAGCCGCACGAGATTTACTTAAGACGACAATAAATAAAAAAAAAACTATTTTCAGTTGTGCTGTTCAAAGCGCGGCTTGCAATAGACTAACAGAATGCGGCCAGTGCCGCTGTTTGAAATGCTCTTACTCTTTATTTAATCCTATTTTTATAGTGTTGATAGCTAAAGCAACTTGATTGAGGTATATATTTTTTGTATTTAATATATTATATATTTATATTAAATGGCTATATAGTTGAATATTTTGAATAAATAGTTAACATTTCTGTTAATTTTGTGTTCTGATCTTTAAATTTTACTTTCAATGTGCTCAATACTTACTTTTACTGGTGGTAGGGCTTTGTGCAAGCTCGTCTGGGTAGGTTACTGGTGGTAGGGCTTTGTGCAAGCTCGTCTGGGTAGGTTACTGGTGGTAGGGCTTTGTGCAAGCTCGTCTGGGTAGGTACCACCCACTCATCAGATATTCTACCGCAAAACAGCAATACTTGATATTGTTGTGTTCCGGTTTGAAGGGTGAGTGAGCCAGTGTAATTACAGGCACAAGGGACATAAAATCTTAGTTCCCAAGGTTGGTGGCGCATTGGATATGTAAGCGATGGTTGACATTTCTTACAATGCCAATGTCTAAGAGCGTTGGTGACCACTTACCATCAGGTGGCCCATATGCTCGTCCGCCTTCCCATTCTATAAATAAAAAAAAAAATGTCACTTCTACATACACTACAAAAATGTAATAATATGATTAACCTTTTCGTTAAAAGTGTAATAATTATATTTTTAATGAAAATATTTTTATTTATCTGGGTGATGAATTGATGATATTATTGCTTTAATTTAAAAAAAAATATATTTTATTTTCTTATTTCCCAATTTTAGGCAAATTATAATTAATAGCAACACTGTCTGTTATCTTTATGCCAGTTCACAACTCCACGAGAATTGTAAATGGTCCATCGAACGTCGACACGTACCCGCCACTCTTATTAAATTCATGTACCCGCCACTCTTATTAAATTCCTGTTCCGAACTAACGACGCATATCAATTTAAGTTTTAAATGAAATTTGATAAGGTTCAAAATAAGTATCCTCATTTTGATTTTAAAGATTAGTCGGTAGCAACGACCGTACATTGTTTCGGAACTTGTTTTTTTAAAAAATCGAATTAATGCTACGTCATCGTTTACTTTTAAAATATTACGTCAATTAGTGTCATATTATAAGGTCGTATAAGTACTGAACGATATAATAAATATTGGTATAGTTAAAAAAGAATATTATTATAATATTATAGAATATTATTTTTATTTTCTTCTATATTTAAATTTTTGTATTCATTTATAATGTTTCTTTACAAATAAACAAAAATGTTTATAAATTGTCTTTAACTCACAAGCCTTATCATAAATAATACTTTTATATAATACATATGTAGTTACAATAATAAGCTTATCCGTCCAGTCACTTTGTAAAGCTTATTAGTCTTATTAGTAAGCTTATTAGTGTGTTATTTATTTAACAATAAACTATCCATTCTATTTAAGTTATTACGTATGTTCTGTTGAAATTAAATCGCTCGTCTTCTATCGTCTGTATAATATTTTACTTATATAGTCAGTAGTTGATAGTTCCCTGCTGCATTAGAAGGCTAGCGTATAAGGCCTGAAGTTCATACCCGGGTCAGACCAATAACGAATTATCTATGTTTTTCTGCCCAGGTATAATTACCAGCAGCAACCTAGAATTTTAAAACTTGCATTGTTTACACTTTCAAGCCCCTTGAAACATGTAAAAATTTCCGAAGCTCAGGTGTATGAGTTCGTAGTCACGTACATACAATTTATATGAAAGAAAATCATTAATAACACGTAATAATACCGTCACACGCATAGAGATTTCCTCGATTTTGGTTTATCTAGATGCAACCCAGAAAGCTGGACTTTCGACAAATTCATTTATTTATCCTAGTATATTAATTTAATCCGAAAAGTAAGTGAAAATTGTAGTGTCAATCATTTTTGAAAGTATAAGCCATGGTAATATAATTATTTGATTACCCACATATATTTGATTTTATGTACTATGTTAGTACTCATGGTGGTCTTTAATATGTTCATATAATCTCTTATAAGCACATCTTAATAGTCGTTTTATAAGATTAAATCTAAAGCTATCACCGTTTCATAATAAAGATTCTAATTAACAGAACCGGCTAAGACTCAGTCGTTAGTCTTGTTGACTGACTGCGAAGAAGGTGAGGAGCTTAAGCTGCTCCAATGGGAGTTGCCGGCAAAACATGACACTCGAAACTTCTTTCACAATTCCAAAATATTCCAAACATGAAATCAACGTTGCAATGGATAAAATTTAAATAAATCTCTGTATACAGTATCCTACGTTTTTAGCAAACAAACGGAGAAAGTCATACAATTAGTATAACAAGGTAGATCAGTGCATGATAGCTTTTATACTGAAATTCTCTTTCCTTTTTTTGTCTAAGTTAGTGTTATTCGCTCGTGTAACAACATACATATAACATCTTAGTTCCCAAGGTTGGTGGCGCATTGGCGATGTGAGGAACGGTTCGTGTATACTATTAGATCATCCCATTACAAATAAACGACCGAATTGAAAGCTAATTGAAAGAATCGGCTTAAAAGGCTAAATATAAACGATTTTTTAAAGAGTCATGTTTGTCTAGTGCGCGTTTTTTTTCCTATCCGATAGCGTTGACGTTTATTACGATTTATATGGAATTCCGATTATTGCTATTAGACGCCACTATTTTCATTCCATAAAAACCGAATGAGCAATCGAGCACGCTTATCGAATTTTCAGAAAAAGTAATGGAATTTCGGCTGCGTCAGTCAATATCAAGTCAACCTAATAAGCAGGACATACACAGCGTCTTGAATAAAAATGTATTAACCGATAAACAGTTTTAAGCCCAAGACCTCGGTGTCTACATTCTTATAAGTTAGTCATTATATAATATATAAATACAATATTCCAATCGGAGGAGTAAAGTTAAACTAACCTTAGATTTACATATTCCGTGCCATTTGCTAATAACTCTGTTATATTATGCACCATAAATAGGTCTTTATTTTTATACCTGTTTTATTTATTTATTTATAATACGAACTAAACTGCTTTACCCATTTTCACTTCAAATCTTCCGAAAACAACTCCGCCGACATTCATAACGCCATTTTTTACGAATTCATAATAAATATTTTAGATATATTTGGGATAGACTGTATGTGTGTATTTTTATATATACGTTATAAGAACAACGTTAAAGCTATAAAAAGTTCGATTTTTAAATTACATTTTCTTCACGTATAACGTAACAATAACGTTCGTTCCTATTTTCAAGCTAATCGGTGTCATTCGAGAATCAATCTCATTATAACTTTAAACGGATATTATGCTTATACATACGCATGTAGGACATCATAAATAATCATTATGCACTTCATTTGCAAAAATTTATATATGCACACGCTATGCATGAACTCAAATATAACATCTAGTTTTATCTGGTTGAAACCAGATTTTGATTTGAAAAGACCAATGTTTTTTTTTAATCGATTTTCAGTATTTGCAACCAGGGGATGCTATCAGATATGTGCTAACATAGGCATGTGGTGTTTTTAACAGCCAGTCTGTCTTGTATCGCCTTCATTTTGAATTACAAAACCATTGTTTGCGTTATATGTGAGTGATAACAAAAATTGGCAAGGTACATTGCTGCGTCCGCTTCTTTGAGCCGAACTTAAGAGGTGGATATACGTCATTGACCGTCATTTCAGATAAATATGCCGCGCGGAAACCTGACCCTGTGCTCTGTTTTAGGAGAAGAGTCACTGATTGATTAGGCGACAGAGAGGTTGCACCGCAATTTGCGCGTATCGATTACGTAAAAAAATCCTTTAAAATATTTACATAATATATCCTACACAAATTAAGCGAAGGTATTAGTATTGTTGTATAGTAATAAAAAAATCTTGTAACAGCTTCATTCATTCAAAGGGTACTTTGCATATTCATTACTATTACTAATAATTATTTTCATTAAAACGATAAGAAAAAGCTTTATGTGATATAAATTAACGTGTATTGTTTAAATTTGGTTTCCGGCAACGATTACAGAGAAAAAAGGAATGAATATTTCTCTAATAAAGTTTTTTCATGTATATCGAGTCCTTAAATTAACTCATCAATAACAAAGTGGCTAGAAGATGTTTTACACGTCCTTTGATAACAGGATATAAAGTAATCCATATATACCACATTTGTTGCTTTTACAATTAGTAGGAACTTGAGAAATGCGTCCATAATTTAGTGAGTATTACTTCCTCTAAATATGAGGACTCGACCATTGACTGTTCGAACTCGTATGTGATGAGCTGGCCAATAGACCAAGGCCCTAATATTTTTTAAAATATATGTATCAAAATATTATCAGAACACATATTTATTTATATTAGTATATATTGTCGTATTTGCCCATATGCTCGTCCGCCGTCGTATTCTATAAAAAAATGTCTAGTGTTCAGCCCCAGATTCATGTCCTACAAGGCCCAGGGGCTCCACTCAGCCAAAAATAATATAATTTTACTATAACCGCTCCGAAATAGGGGGCCTCCAACTGTCAAAGTGGCTTGGGGCCTTGGATTTCTAAGTCCGGGCGTTGTTGTGTTTACACATTGCTATGTAGTTACTGGTATACGGACTCAAATTATAAATTAAGCGTCACTGAGTTTTTGAGCATGTTTATAAAGGATAATGTCGCGAGGAAACTTTCAATCGCATCTTGTCGGTGGGATGTTGAATTTTTTTTTACAAAATAGGATAAGTTAAGGATACAGTTAGGACATGCATCTGTATTTACAGTTGCTGTATTATGATAGTCAGCCAGTGAATACTTTTGATACAGATTGCCGAAAAATCATAAACGAAGCCATCTAAACATAGAAGTATAGAGATTAAATATCATTTTAATTGCATACAGTACAGTCTTAATTATTCAATAATTATGCCTATAAACCTGTATCAAAACTACGAACGCTTTACTGTAATATTATAGAATTACACATATATCATTTTATCACAGTAATGACGATATACTTTGTGATTTCAAACCTACTTCTAAAGATAATATACGACAGAAAGGCAGCTTAGATTTTGATATACTTCTTAAAACATTGCTTGTATAAAATGAAACACAACATAAAAAACGTACAGTTTATTAAATAATTTAATAAGTTATAATAAATTAAGTCAATAAATAAGGTTATGATACAAAACGGTCCACTTAAAGCTAGTTATAAAAAAGATTTTTTATAAAAAATACTTCCATTAAATCGCCCTTTAATTAAGGACAATTGGTAAAATTAACATTAATTAAATAGCAATGAATTATATGACTTCAAATATACTGACACACGTGTTATTTGTATAATGATTGGATCATAAAATGAGCAATGTAGGCTTTTAATATAGGCCAAGACGCTAAGTATCCTTGAGACAGGAACCGAAGTAAAAACTAATTAATTTTAACTGGCAATAGCAGTTTTTTTAATAACACTGAGTTTCCTTTTGATTCTTCTCGAATAAAATCTACATTCAAAATCAACGGTTTGCATTCAATTTATTCTTATTACTTAACAATTCTTATATTCTTATAGGATTCTATGAATTTTGATTTTGATTAAACATCAACATCATTTCAGCCGAAAAACATCCACTGCTGAACGAAGGTCTTCAATGATTTTCACGATGGTCGGTCTTGATCTTTTTCTTGAAGCTTGAAGCTTCACAATAATATTATTGCGTGGATTTAACTGCCTAATTCCATATATCAATAACTAATAACCTTTATATAAAGTTCGAAAAGAAAACTATAATGAGACCCCTCAGATATGAGTCTTGCGTTTCTTAACTCAAGCTCCATATGAAATTTTAATATGGAGGGTCAAATCTGTGATATGATTGTTTTTTAAAAAAAAAATGCACAATGACAGCTTGTAAAAATTAATATCTTGTTTTTTTTTATACATAAAACTATCGCCCGGCAAACCACCAATTTCTATGAAACTCAGTATGGATCGTTTTTAATGTTTTGGCTATACTTTGAAGCTTAACAAATAATGATTAAGTATCTGTACAGCCTGTATTATAAGATACATTATTCCTCGGAACCGAAAAATTACTGACAGATTAACTTCTAATATTATTTATAATTTAATAACAATAATCGATTTGTCTAAATCAAAATATAAATAATGGAACACAAACTAAAATTATTGCTTTTCGATTATGAAATATCACTTTTCAAATCACATTTTTTTATAAAATCACCGTGTGTACATTCATAATAGTAAAATTATAAAGCAAATATTGTTATAGTATTAATAACGGAAGTTGTTCGTTTTTACTTAAATCTAAGTTATATGTGTATTTTAATCTTTTTTGTACCCTGAGTACGCTAAGTCGGATGCGTCATACGATCTACGGTCCCAGCCCCCACTGCTACCACCTCCGGATGACCAGCCGTGGCTCTCGTGACCGCCGCCACCGCCACTGTTCTTTTGGGCGATGATCTTTTTCAACGCTATGATACCAGCTAGAAGTAAGGCGATCTGAAATGAAATAAAAATAAGAAAATTAAAGTAACAACCTATAAATTTCTCACAGCTGCCTAAGGCCTTCTTCCTTTTTGAGAAGGTTTGGAGCTTATTCCATCAGCCTGCTCCAATATGGGTCGGTGGACTAAACAATTTGTTTCTTTCTCATGATTTAAATCTGTTTTGTCAAATATTTTTTGTTAAATAATATTGGACATAAAAGATATATAGATAAAAACGTTATTGCAATTACAAAAATAACATCAACATGATTGTATTTAGGGTTTAGGCAATTAGATTAAATATGCTTTTTTATAATGAGAATTACTCTTATTATTATTGGACGGCAAATTACTTTGTGAATTTATTTATATAATAGGTCAAGACATTACAACACAACATGGCTGTTTATTTACGTAACAACGAAGCCTTAAATAACACAGTAATGACGTTAGTGGAATGCTATTTATCAAATAAAGAGTTTATAGGAGACTTCTGTTGTTCGCTCGGGTATTGTTAAAGTTATTTTATAAAAAAAGTAACTTATTATTTTGCTCATTACTATAACTCTTATTATAACTGTTCTACTATCATTTGCGAATAATTAAATGCTAAACTACCTTCGCTTAGGAATGTAAATTATGCTGTGAAATATCAACACTGATTAAATTGCATTCATACAAAATGATTTGCATGTAACAAAAAAGATGATTATTTAAGAGTGTATTAATCCCAACTTACTGTTCAACTATGTCAAACTTGAAGTTAAAATTACTGTATAAATATCATTAATATTAATAAAAAATATAACGCTTCTATATTTAATAAAGATTGTTGACTTGATTTTGACTTTGGCTTTGTTGAAATTTAAAACGAAAAGAGCGACTGTCTTAACGATGGTTCATATGAACTTCTAATAGGTGTCGTATAATAGTAATATTGCCTTCATTATGTTTCAAATAATAGACTTTATAATTGAGTCACAATCTACGCAAAAGTTATTAATATATAACACAAGTGTGTGCGTAACACGACATTTGATTACCTCACTTATAATTCAATAGGATGGCAATTTCATATAAACGGAAAGGGATCAAAACCAAGGCCTTTACGTTACTTCCGTAGTAGTGTAAGCACTTATATACTTGCAGCTTTGGAGAATATCTTGTCGTCTAACTCAATATTTTTGGCAACCTAGATTTAAATTGAGATTTTGGAATCTGCAGCCTTATAAGATAGTCACTAGACAAACAAGGCGACATAGTAATCAAGTTAATGGCAAATTCTTTCTTTTAATCCTTTTTTTAATAATTAGAAGTAACTATACTTAGTAGTATACATGTATATAATGATAAATCATAAAAGTTTATTCATGAAGAAGAGAAATTGAACGTATTCATTTTTACAAATATGTTTGTACTTTATTTCAATCAGGTAGGTAGGTGTATTATTGTACTCCTCTCTAGATTAAATAATTTTGTATGATACAAAAATCATAATGTAAAAAAAAAAATGTCAATTGACGCTAGGGATTCTACAAGGCCGTACGGAAATCGAACAATACACGTCTTTCAAATAATTTATTGTAAAATTAACCACTGAACCGAAATAACCATATGAGAAATAATAATATCATTTTATTTTGTTTCCTCTTAAATGATCTAGTAAACTAGTCTCTTGACAATTCAAAGAAATCTTTATAATTATTGTTTATTATGTACAACGTAATTATGGAATTTTCTGGAAATAAACTGCTTTAGATTGTATAAATAAAAAAATCTGTTTAAACTCTTTCGAATAAATATTTATTCCGATTCAACGGAAAACTAAATAACTATGAACTAATTAATATATTTCTTCGATATTCGAAACAATCATGAAAAACTATACAGAGCCAAAAAGCAAAAATAATTATCATCGTCAAAGACAAAATCTTATATATTTGCAGCGTTATTTAATTGCTTATTAATAGTCAAAAAATCTACCAAACCTAAGCCTTAGAGCTAAGACTAGAAATACTAAAATAATTAACTTACAAAATGGGTAAATACCCACACATACAAAAAGTAATACGGTTAAAGATGTAATAAAACACAACTTGTTTTTCCTTTATTTATTTTTTGGAATAAAACTAACTTGCGTGAAATTTATGCGCATACAAACTTCTTTAATTATTATTGATACTTTATTTTCGTACTGAACGATGTTTTTAAAAAATGTGTCATTTGAATAGCGTCTACCCATTGTAAGTATCTGTTTGTTCCAGTAACCATAACAATCAATATCTCATGACACAACATTCGACATACATAATATACACAACACATACATTTATAATTCCTAACCTTTTAAAATTTAACGGTCTTAAAAAAATGTTTAGCTAGTGAAAAACATGGATTTTTCTCTTTCTGTCACCAATGATTTGACATTCGAAAGAAGAAGACAGCATTGCTTAACTAATCACCCCTAAACGACATACATGTGTATGAAAGGCAGTCAATAATTAAATCGTGCCGTGTTTGTTAATACCACTGCTATTTTTTTAATATGATTATACAAAATTGGTTTTTAATATCAGAAGGTTCAGAAATATATCAAAATTTATTACCTGTAATTTGTTATAAAAGCTATGAACATATGGGTTTTATGAAGTAAACTCACCAACATACATTGTAAATATTTTAAAGTGGAGAATCGAACCCAGCTCTTTAAATATAAAGAAAAACTTCTGCACTTCGACATAATATAGTTGTTACACCATTAACTCGAACAGTGACACCTCGTGATGATCATAGAATTTTTTCTTAATGATTTCTTACGTAATGACCATATCAAGTATCTGTTTTTATAGCTATTTTAACCTCATTAGTCAGTTAATAAACCTATAAAAACAGATACTTAACTGTCATTCAAATGTAGCAGAACTAAAAAAAAGTACATTGTACGTTCATTAAAAAAAGATAAAACAAATTGAAAAATAGAACAAACAATACAGACAAATAACATCCTAACAAAATAACACGAATAAATTAAAAATACCCACAAAAGTATTATAACGGTTAAATGCTTCACATCTTCTTCGTCGTATTATTTATCATCGACCGAAGTGAATCTCTTACGGCTTTGTTTTGCTACGAAAGCCGCACGAGATTTACTTAAGACGACAATAAATAAAAAAAAAACTATTTTCAGTTGTGCTGTTCAAAGCGCGGCTTGCAATAGACTAACAGAATGCGGCCAGTGTCGCTGTTTGAAATGCTCTTACTCTTTATTTAATCCAATTTTTATAGTGTTGACAGCTAAAGCAACTTGAATTAGGTATATATTTTTTGTATTTAATATATTATATATTTATATTAAATGGCTATATAGTTGAATATTTTGAATTAATAGTTAACATTTCTGTGAATTTAGTGTTCTGACCTTTAAATTTTACTTTCAATGTGCTCAATGTCATTTTACATACACTAAAAAAATGTAATAATATGATTGAACCTTTTCGTTAAAAGTGTAATTATTATATTTTTAATAAGAATATTTTTATTTATCTGGGTGATGAATTGATGATATTATAGCATTACATTTAAAAATGTTGTATTTTCTAATTTCCCAATTTTAAGCAAATTATAATTAATAGCAACACTGTCTGTTATCTTTATGCCAGTTCACAACTCCACGAGAATTGTAAATGGTCCATCGAAGGTCGACACGTACCCGCCACTCTTATTAAATTCATGTACCCGCCACTCTTATTAAATTCCTGTTCCGAACTATCGACGCATATCAATTTAAATTTTAAATGAAATTTGATAAGGTTCAAAATAAGTATCCTCATTTTGATTTTAAAGATTAGTCGGTAGCAACGACCGTACTTTGTTTCGGAACTTGTTTTTTTTTAAAATCGAATTAATTTTACATCATCGTTTACTTTTAAAATATTACGTCACTTAGCGTTATATTGTAAGGTCGTATAAGTACTGAACGATATAATAAATATTGGTATAGTTAAAAAAGAATAATTGTTATATTATAGTGAGTATTTAGTTTTAATAGATATATTATATTTATTTTCATCTATATTTAAATTATTGTATTCATTTATAATGTTTCTTTATAAGTAAACAAAAATATATATTATTTGTCTAAGTCAAAAGCCTTATCAAAGATAATGATTTAATAAAGTACATACGTAGTTACAATAATAAGCTTATCTGTCCAGTCACTTTGTAAAGCTTATTAGTCTGCTTATTAGTCTCATTAGTAAGCTTATTAGTGTGTTATTATTTAACAAAAATTATCTGTTCTATTTAAGCTATTACGTATGTTGTATTGAAATTAAATCGCTCGTCTTCTATCTTCATTAGTTGATAGCTTCATTCGAAGGCTAGCGTATAAGTTCATACCCGGGTCAGACCAATAACGAATTTTTTATGTTTTTCTGCCCATGTATAATTACCAGCAGCAGCCTAGAATTTTAAAACTTGCATTGTTTACACTTTCAAGCCCCTTGAAACATGTAAAAATTTCCGAAGCTCAGGTGTATGAGTTCGTAGTCACGTACATACAATTTATATAAAAGGAAATCATTAATAACACGTAATAATACTGTCACACGCATAGAGATTTCCTTGACCTTTTGTTTATTTAGATCCAACCTAGAAAGCTGGATATTCTACAAATTCATTTATTTATCCTAGGATATTAATTTAATCCGAGAAGTAAGTGAAAATTGTAGATACAATTCATAATGAATTGTCAATCATTACTGAAAGTATAAGCCATGATAATATATTTATTTGATTACCCACATATACTTGATTTTATGTATTATCTTAGTACTCATGGTGGTCTTTAATATGTTCATATAATCTCTTATAAGCACATCTTAATAGTCGTTTTATAAGATTAAATCTAAAGCTATCACCGTTTCATAATAAACATTTTACTTAACAGAACCGGCTAAAACTCAGTTGTTAGTCTTGTTGACTGACTGCGAAGAAGGTGAGGAGCTTAAGCTGCTCGAATGGGAGTTGACGGCAAAACATGACATTCGAAACTTCTTTCACAATTCCAAAATATTCCAAACATGAAATCAACGTTGCAATGGATAAAATTTAAATAAATCTCTGTATACAGTATTCTAAGTTTTTAGCTAACAAACGGAGAAAGTCACACAATTAGTATAACAAGGTAGATCAGTGCATGATAGCTTTTATACTGAAATTCTCTTTCCTTTTTTTGTCTAAGTTAGTGTTATTCGCTCGTGTAACAACATACATATAACATCTTAGTTCCCAAGGTTGGTGGCGCATTGGCGATGTGAGGAACGGTTCGTGTATACTATTAGATCATCCCATTACAAATAAACGACCGAATTGAAAGCTAATTGAAAGAATCGGCTTAAAAGGCTAAATATAAACGATTTTTTAAAGAGTCATGTTTGTCTAGTGCGCGTTTTTTTACCTATCCGATAGCGTTGACGTTTATTACGATTTATATGGAATTCCGATTATTGCTATTAGACGGCGCTGTTTTCATTCCATAAAAATCGAATGAGCAATCGAGCACGCTTATCGAATTTTCAGAAAAAGTAATGGGATTTCGACCGCGTCAGTTAATATCAAGTTAATAAAATAAGCAGGACATACTCAGCGTCTTGAATAAAAGACTTCTGTGTCTACATTCTTATAAGCTAGTCATTATATAATATATAAATACAATATTACAATCGGAGGAGTAAAGTTAAACTAACCATAGATTTACATATTGCATGCCATTTGCTAATAACTCTGTTATATTATGCACTATAACTCGTTCTTTATTGTTATACTTTTTTTATTTATTTATTTATAATACGAACTAAACTGCTTTACCCATTTTCACTTCAAATCTTCCGAAAACAACTCCGCCGACATTCATAACGCCATTTTTTACGAATTCATAATAAATATTTTAGATATATTTGGGATAGACTGTATGTGTGTATTTTTATATATACGTTATAAGAACAACGTTAAAGCTATAAAAAGTTCGATTTTTAAATTACATTTTCTTCACGTATAACGTAACAATAACGTTCGTTCCTATTTTCAAGCTAATCGGTGTCATTCGAGAATCAATCTCATTATAACTTTAAACGGATATTATGCTTATATATATGCATGTATACATATGCATGCAATTCATTTGCATAAATTTATGTATGCACACGCTATACATGAACTCAAATATAACATCAGTTTTATCTGGTTGAAACCAGATTTTGATTTATCAGAATTTTAAGTTGTTAGTTTTAAATACCGAACCGGTGGCAGATTTTTGATGTTCAATAGAGAGTTTAATTCTTCTTTATTCAACAAATGAACATTTTAAATTTCAAATGTGAATAATATCAACATTATGTAAATATTTAAAAGGACGTATGATGAGCCAGAATGCCACACAAATCGTGATAATGGAACAGGAAATAAAAGAGCTGTGTTGCCGTCAGCAGTTGTAATTGAATGCTACTTAAAATGCAACGTTAGAAAAATATTTAATATAAGTAGACATTGAAACCACAGTCAATGATGGCGAGGTACCCGTAACTGATGGTTTGCAAAGTGTGCTACTTATTCACGGTAATCTTGAAGCAATTCCTTATAAAATAGCTTATCATTGATCATAGTGTGAGCGTATACCAGTCTCGACATTGTATTTTATATTTCTCAGGCATTCGAGGTTCGAAGTTACAATCGAAGATCAAAGTTAATGGAACTGGGTTGCAATCATGTTTGTTATAAAAACCCTCAATATTAATATGAATGCCAAAAGCACAAGAAGTTGAAGTAGTAAATCTTTCATGGCTCACATTCAAGAAATAAAGTTATTTTCGGGTATTATCTTTTCGTATTTTCCTGTGAATTAAATTAGTCTTTCCCTGTATTTGGTAATAAATATTGTTAAATAATTTGTACATAGTCAATGTAAATTGCTCAATATAATATAACTTTACATTTTCAACTTGATCCCAAAAGATATACTGAATCATACCAAAAAACATATAGAAAAATAATTTATTTATAACTGAGGACTAAGTTTTCGTTTGGTTTTTAAATATGGACATTTATTATTATATCATTTGCATTCAAAATTCTAAGCAATTTACAATTTTTTATAAATCACTAAAACCAACAAGAGTTTCAACTTAATTCTATATTCAAAGGCATCTTCTAATTCCATCGTCAGATAAAACTTAACCCAAAATCTTCAGTATGTTATTTTTCTAAATCGTTTCGATTCTATTCTCTTCTCCTTTCACGTGTTTTCTTCACATTTTGTCGTGTCATTGTCATCACATCTTTAATCTTGACACGAATTATGTACACAGAGAACAACAAACCTTTAGTTGGTGACACAAGTTATTGTAACACTTCCCACGGTATCAACAATTGCGGAAGAAATTACAAGAGAGATAATTAAAAAATCTTTACGCGTTTTTCCTGTGATGACAATGTGTACTATTTAGGGCAATACGATTCTTTTATATCGCTATATGAAAGACGTTTTCCGTTTAATCACATATGTCCATTGTTGGTGCATTTTCTGAGCTTAGTTACCTACTTAAGTCACTGATTATGTTTTCTAAGACTGACTTTGCATAGAAACGCTTGAGCGTTAATCTTGAGATTAATAAGATTTTTTTTCTCAAGTATATTGTATTATTGTAACCAATCATAGTCATAGGAGATTTTTCACAGCCTTGTATATTAATATTTTTCTTATCACAGTTCTATGGTATTTACGTATGAAACTCAGATTAGGTAGTGAATCAATGGTTTTAATAGATTTTTCGTTCATATATTGAATATAAATTGGCTCTATTCGCTATAAATATGCTAGAAAATGTGTTTGATGGCTTAAATTAATTTGTAATATTTCCGTTTACATACGTTTTGTTACATAAAATTGCTGTTTTAATTTTAAGGTTGTTTATATTATCTTTTCATTTCAAATTGTCTGTTTGAATGTACAGTTTTATTATCGTTTTATCGCCCTACATATTTAATGAAAGCTAAGTGAAGAAAGCTAGGCTCGGGGCTTAGTTTTGAGCGTCTTTGTAAGTAATGTAGGAATACCGTAAATCATTTTAATAAGTAGTTTTCATTTAGTAGATTTTTACTTAAATTAAGGTTACATTTTGTAAGTACATTTATTATATTAAGAATTAGAAAAGGGTCTCATATTTTTCAAACTATTTACTTAAATATTTAGAAGTATCAGAAATAGTTGTACGCAATCGTTTTTAAGTTATCCGATAAATATTTCTTTCCTTATTTATTGAATGTAAATTTTATATTTCATTATCTCTTTTACGTATAAATGAAACACCTTATGTGCTTTCGTGTTTCTATTATCACGGGCTACAATTTTAGTTCTAATAAATAAGTCTGGGCTTATGTATGCTTCATAATCTAAATTCATACTGGTGGTAGGGCTTTGTACAAGCTCGTCTGGGTAGGTACCACCCACTCATCAGATATTTTACCGCAAAACAGCAGTGCTTGATATTGGTGTGTTCCGGTTTGAAGGGTGAGTGAGCCAGTGTAATTAAAGGCACAAGGGACTTAAAATCTTAGTTCCCAAGGTCGGTGGCGCATTGGCTATTGAAGTGATGGTTGACATTTCTTACAATGCAATGTCTAAGAGCGTTGGTGACCACTTACCATAAGGTAGCCTATATGCTCGTCCGCCTTCCTATTGTATAAAAAAAGATACAGTTACATGTTATGTAGTATTTGTCTTACATACCTTTGATACTATCAGTGCCTTCCCAGCTAGTATGAAGAGTCCAGCGATTGCAAGAGGGATCATCGCTGCCATCTTCATCGCTGCACCCATCATCATCATGCCCATCATTTTCTTCATTTTACCTCGTCCTGGAATCGTTTTTATTACAATTTATTACTAATTCTATACATTAATCTCATGTATTGTATTGTTATGTAACTGTGTAATAACTGGATATTTAAAGGGACAAGGGGCATAAAATCTTAGTTCGCAAAATTTGCACATTTACGTTTTAAGGAATGCTCAATATTTATCACGGCACCAATGTCGATGGCTGGTGTTAATATACCATTAGACCACCAGTCTGTCAGTTCAACCAACTATTTAAAAAAATATATATTAAAAAAAAAATTGGAGTATAGCCGACACCCGAAGTATATCAATAAATAAATAAATAATAATAATAATAATTTTCCTTTTTATAATTTTTTTCATAATTATTATTGTATACTTCCCTTAGTTTGTGCAATTTTATTGCATGTTTGCTTATTCTCGTTTAAATCCTTTGCGTGCTTAAATATTTATAATTCCGTATATAATTTTGATAATATCAGTCGTAAATTCTAATTTCCTGCATTTTTAACATTCAGGCTGTTTAAAAATTGTTTTTAATCCTTACCCTTCTTTTATTATTATTATTAATACCATTTGATTTTAAATATTTAGAAAGGGTTGTACACAATTTCCTATTTGAGTAAATAGTTCTTAATATATGTATATTATTGTACTACCTAAGCGTTTTACTTTTTTGAGAGCAGTTGCAATGTTTTTAATCTATAAACGAACGTCAAGTTTATCAAAACCAACCGAATCGTATCTATTTCAAGAGTATAATTAATAATCTATACATACTAAGTTATATAAGTCTCGGTGATTAAAATTACCGTAAGACTTTCGGATCATTTTAAGATTAATTAATGAAATACTACCAAAACTTTAAGATTAAAATGTAGTCTATATTTGACTTGCGTTTATGTAATTCTTCATTTTAGTAAATACTCCAGTTGGATAAGGAATAATTATTTCCGATACGTGTAGATTTTATAATAATTTTTAAGCTTTTTTTCGCTGTCATGAGATGAATTCTAACCGCAAATAAAGGACATGATAACTCGGTAATGTTTGCCGAGACTTAAACTTCATCGGCTTTCTTATGTTAAGATCAACATGCTTATTGATATTATTTTTATATTAAACAACGGCATTTGCCCGTTAGTATAGCATTTAATTACAAAACTAACATTTGTTTTATAGATAAAAGTTATGTCGAATAAAGTATATCGTTTATAAAGCTAATTGAGAGAAAAGTTTAACGTATCTAGATAGTAAAATTTAACTATAATGTTATGACTTTTGTAATCATCATCGGGGTCATAGTACTCACGAACGTGTATTTTATTGGAAAGTGTAAATCGTGCCAATTTTGAGCTTCCTCTGTTATTATTGTGAATTAAATAAATTTAATATCATTTCGAGAAAATGATGATACACAAAGTTATTACTAAGCCTGAGCATAATTTAAATGGAGCGTGATGAAATTTACATGATATTCAAAGTAAAGCACAGGTAAATGTATAGCAAGATGGGTAATATTGTGAAGCGATATTTGTTGCCTGCCTGTTACTGATCATAACTCTAAAATTTTTAGAAAAATTACGTTTGTGTGTAACTAAGAGTTTGGCGGTAAAGAAAAATATCCACCATATACCCTCACAATTAGTTCTAAACTTTTTTCTTAATATACGTTAGTTTATCAAGCAAAAGCCCAAGAGATTATTCAGCGTAAAATTTATAAATACAGAGTAGAAAAAAATAATAATATTATAGTTATTAGTATTATAACGATACATACATACACACTATTGTATCGTCCGTCGACTTAAAGCATGCGTGTAAAATATGGTTAGTACCGTTTTAATTACTCAGATGAAATGTTAAGATATCTTTTGAAATTGAGTCTATTATTGTATATTATATTTTATCCAATTATCTTTTCAATAATTGCAACGCCCTACATGTGAGCTAAAGTGCTTATTAGTCTAATATTGTTGAGTTTTAACACACTTGCGTTTGTGTGTTAAACTATTGTTTATATTAAAGATGCTAATGTTTTGTTTGTGTATATAAAATAAGGTTTATTATTATATATGTCTAATCGATAATAAGCTGTTCGTTATCTACAATATATATAAATATTTAATAATCTTTACCAAGAAGATCCTATACCTATATTAATTAAAGGAATGAGCAAAAAATCACTTTTGTATTTTAAAAAAAGGTTCCCTCAAATGCGATACGTACAATAACGAAACATAGTTGTTAAATTACGTTACAAAAAATTTAAATCCAAGTTTTTTGTGTGCTATTAAAATGTAGAACAATTAAAAATACTGACTCCACAAATATACATATAGAAAATTTGATTGATAAACATTTTTACGTCGTTACTATTTCATTTAACGCAAAGGACCTGGATATTCATCATTCAATATTGAAATGTAAAAATATATGTTACAATAATAATATAATTTCATTTATTCGAAGTGTTATTGTTAAAATGTAAAGCCGTATTGAGGTAATATCTTTCCCTTTTCTAAGAGAAAGTTGTAGTTTTTGTAGGATTGAAAGGTTAGTAGGAACGTTAAAGCTCATTAGATACAATTTCAATCGTTAATATTAAACGACTTATTGCAATCACGTGTTAAAATAATTTTTAAAAAAGGTTTTATTAAATCATTCTCAGCTTAATCAATGAAACATAGTTCTAAAACGATATTTAGTTTTTTAAATATAGAATAGTAGGCTTTGCAACGCAATTGAAGCTTCTAATATTTATGTTGTAATTTTATCAAAATTTGTTTGTATATATTAATTGTTATGACGATGAAAATCGTATTGTTATTAATTGTGATTTATAGAGAAATTAGTAAAGTGATATTACCTTCTTCAACGCCCTTATTAAGCTCCTCGCCTGACATTTTCGGGAGTGACAATTGTATTGTTCTTGAATTCGCGAAAGCCGCTATTCTGTTCCACAGCATATCTGTCAATGCTTCATCCTTGTTGTCCATATTTCGTGGTAAGTTCGCATCAATATCGTTCTCACTAATGGGCACGATTTCCATATCAGACGTCTTCACAATATCCACACCAGCGATCAAAGGTATCGCTTCCATCCTAGCCGCCCTATCGAAGAACAGGATAGCCTTCTTCTTCAAGCAAGGGACTATCCCATCCGTCCTCTGACAGTCTTCGTATATCCTCATCACGTATTTTATTCCGAAGTCATCTGCTGCGACGACAACAACAAGGAATACTAAGGGAAATAATTTCTTGATCATTTTGAATAGTTAGATGTTTACGGGATGGTACAATAAAAAAGACTGTGCCATAGTTTTAAAGCGACGCGTATTTATAGGCTATGTACACTACAAAATGTATTGTACCTCTGAGATCGGGGGTACACTCACTGAGGACGTTTTCACATCAAACGGCTGTTAATGTTCATTGATGTCTAATGACGTTAGATGCTATGAAGCCGATGGAGTTTCGGTTAATGTGCAACTGGCGTTCGTGATTCGTTTGTGTGAGTGTGTAGCGAAATGGAAAATTGTTGTGCTGGTCTTGGTTCGTGGTTGGATGTTCAATATGTAGGATATTGATATGGTAAATTTAATTCTACAGGGTTTGTAAGCCTGGGATATAATTAAAGATATTTTAAAATGGAAGTAAAAAAAATATATTTTAATAAACAGCCTCTAATTATAAAAAGTACAACCTGTAATTGGCCCACTGATAAGGTTAGGCCTCTCCGTTTGAGGAGAAGGTTAGGGAGCTTATCCGCCACGTGATTTCATTGGTGGAATGTTTTTCTCACCGTCAAGCACGAGATGAATTAAAAACACCAAATAAACACACGGAATTTAAATGGTTTCAATTCACTTCTGGTCGAGATTCAGGTGCATAAACCACTGGGCCTCTAATTATAAGTCATTTAGTATAAACCACATCCATAATGTATTTATATGTTCTAACTTCCACAACATAACGCCTCGCATGCAAACTACTCTACACGGAATAAAACAAACACTCATAAAATAATCGTAAGTTACTTATTATAATTGACACTTCCGATACGTTAAGCAACAACCAGACATTAGGAAATGTATTTTTTCACGTGAATTGTGCGAAAATCGGCAAATGTACATTTCGCGTGATTTCGTCTCGTAAAAGATTCTATGTTTGCTATATGAACAATGGATTTGTTGATACATATTTAAATTTTATGTGTTAAGACAAGCAGGCACGCCCTCTCTTTATTTGAACGGATTCGGAAGGATTCCGATGAAATAAATCCAGATTATTGAAAGGATAGTAGAAAGTAGAAGTAAGCTGAAGTGGCAGTGGGCTGAACACATATGTTGCAGAACCGACGACCGTTGGAGTAGACGTGTTCTGGAGTGCAGACCACGCCTTGGCAAATGTAGCGTAGGACGCCCTCCAGCTAGGTGGAGTGACGATATACGCAAGGTGGCTGGCAGCGGTTGGAGATTGAGAACTGAAGATCGAGCTAAGTGGCGTGCCATTGGAGAGACCTATGTCCAGCAGTGGACGAGAAAAGGATGATGATGATGAAATCCAGATAAAAGTAAACTTTATTCCCGTAGGATTTTGCTAGGAATGAATTACAAGAGTTAATCTATACTAATATTTCAAATGCGAATGTCTGTTTGTTAATACGTCTGTCTGTTACCCTTTCACGGCTAGACTCTAGTCGGCTTATTGGTCTGGAGGAAATCAATACTACTGTAATCGACCTTCGTTTAATGATAACAATCAATAATGGTATAGGATATTTGCGATTTCATTAATAAAAGCAGATTCAGTTAAAATATTTATTTATTCGTTTCATTCTTCACAGACGATAATTAAGATGTAAAAAATTGAATTGAAAATCAGTAATAATAATGTGACAATACTTTTTTTTAATCTTCGTAAAAATGATTATATAGAAATAGTTCTCAGTAAACTAGCTATTCTGGAATGGTTTTACAAAAAATGGTATTCAAACTGTTAGACCTTTATTAGATAAGTTGGACTAAGCTTATTACAATTGGTTTTTTATAATAACAACTTGATGGTAGGGCTTTATGCAAGCTCGTCTGGGTAAGCACCGCCACCAAACAGTGGTATATTTACTCTATGGCTTCGGGGGCATATGCTCGCGGTAGTAAGAATCTAATCAACATCACACAAGTCTTCCAAAATTAATTATTAGTTACCTATATACTAAAATAATAAATAATATAATTAATTATTATATCTCTTTCCTTAAATTTAAAGGGCGGAAATTGTTTGGTATGTGGTGAGAAATCTTAAAATACATGACTGCTCACTTATCATATATTTTACAAACAACAAACGTATCTGTGTATTTCGGCTTAAAGTGTGAATGAACCAAACTAGATGCATAGGGACATAACATAAGTAATTAATAGTTGATATTTCTCACAGTGCAAATCTATGGATGGTGATCACCTATCACCAGGATACATTGCCAGCCTAGCTTCCTATTTAAATAAAAAATATATATTACGAATGAAACACTCGTTCATTGTAAGTTACTTTTCAATATATTTAAATGTTATATGTCACATATAAATGCTAGAAAGTCAAGATATGAATCCTCATTTGCGCAAAAGACAATTTCTTTGAGTTCGCGAGAAGATATCTCTTGTTTATAGAATTCTCATAGACCATTTGCCTACTTACAATGTAAGTTAATGACATTTGAATACATCGTGTCCATTAGTGCGTTGCTATCATCTTCACCTATAATAATTCTATAACGAGTGCGTATATAAGGCAGCTGTTGTCTAGTCGTTGTCCGTTTACACACGTTATTTCTTCCACAATATTATTAATGAACTAATAATAATAACGCGCCAATAAAATTCTATTCTACAATATTATTAATAAAATAATAATATTGTTATTGTAGAATTTGTTGTTGTAGAATAGAATTTTATTGGTGCGTTTTATTATTTTTCATGTGTTGTTTTTTAAATACCTTCCTTCTTCCTAATTAGGAATGTAACGATTGTCACGGTAGCATGCGAAAGCGATCCCGTGGCGCTCATTAGCTTTTTAATGGGTAATGTACCAATGGTATTATGGTATGGGTAATGTACTAATGGAACATCGGGGCGCACTCGACGCCTTGGACACCGGCGAGCCTCACATACTTCCCCACTGTGGCGAAACGCGTAATGCGTTTTTCTAGCGTTAAAAAAAAAGAATAAAGAGAATTTAAACGGTACATTATAGGTGCTTGTTCTGAAATTGTTTTTTTTTATCATGGGTACGAGAATGACCGCTTGGGCAGGTTCGGGTCGAAAACTATTTGCGAGGAGCACGGTTATAATTAGATTAAAATTTATAATGTAAAACTAACATTTTCAATATTTGTTTTTTTATGGAAATGATCTGATTTTGTCCTTATGTAATATGTTATCCTTGACTTGATGACAAATAGTTACAGACACAATTTTTATACCTGAATACGAGTTTGAACCAATTTTAGGACTTGTAAAACTCGTTGATAGTGAACTGAATTATTTTTTTTTTTTTTTGTATTATACACTTTATATGTTGTAACCATGTACTTTACGGCCTGAGCCCTCTTATTTGTTATGTTATTTAACCTCACCAAACTATTTTTCATTATCCCATATATATTTTATTTTAATATACCGAAGTGTAATTTTTTTCAGTCAATTTGCTCAATGAGCAACCAAAATCAAGACTCGATGATGTAAATTTAGCAGTTTTTTTTTAAAATATATATATTTTAATAACTAATGTTATTAGTATATAAGTACTAGCCAACGTGTGTACATTATAATATTTCCTTATTCTATAACACATTATAATCTTAACATAAGAATTTTTATACGTAACTTACAGGCTAATTCAGCATGAATAAAATGATGTCAGTCTTTGAATTTAAAAGAAAAAATATAAAAAAGGAAAAAAAAATTAAGATTTTTTACATGGCAGTAAAAATTTATAATATACATAGAAAAGTTACTAGTATTACGCTGCTAAAAAATCTTTAATTTGTCCTATAATTGTTGAGGTATAATGTTGAAAAATAGAAAATTTAGCTAAATAAAAAAAAATCGTTATAGGTCAGTTAAAACTATTCTGTTAAGGCGCTTCGGACACGGCGCGTCACACCCTGATTGAGTGTGCCGCATGGGGGCCTCAGCGTCATTCTCTGGCGGCCATTGTAGCCTGAGACCTCTCGCTGCCGAGCGTGATAAGCGCCATGATCAGTAGCGAGAGGTGCTGGAAGGAGATGGTCTCGCCAAAGAAGACTGGGGAGAAGGCGTCAGCACTATGCAACTGAGAACCCCCTAGGATCTGGAGGCCTGCAGAGGCGAGCCTATCGACGGGACGTACGGTAGTATACGCAAGCGATCCCATGACGTCCCTCGAAAAGATGGAGAGGATACCGCTGGTTTTTTAGTGGGTAGTCCGGCGCCTTCAGCACTGGCGAGTCCTACATATCTCATGTGGGGGAAACGCATAAATGCGTTTTTCCAGGGAAAAACGTCAGTCCTGTTAAGGCGCGGTCAAGTGATACGGAGTCGAAAGTTACTTCCAACCATTTGTGTGTTTTATTATTATTCGAAATGGCCTACAGACATAAACAAACTTGGTCATTATTAATAGAATCAGCTTGAAGTAACATTAACCCGGCTTCCGATTTTACTTCTCAGAAATAGTTTTTTTTTCAAAGTTTAGCTATGATATGTCCCGCACAATTCCTAACACAATATAGTCAATTAACAGTAATAATTTGTAGAAAATATACATTACAGTTCTCGTATCACGTCAATTAAGACTTAAGCGTTGTAATAAAAGTAAATTTTGACTTTCAATTAGAAAATTATGTATAAAGGAACGTTTCTCTTTTAAAAGTACCAAACTTTCGCCTGTATAGTGATGTTTTATAGTAATTGTTGTTTTGACGAAATTTGCATACATACATTTAAAAAAATGTTAGAACATTAAAAAATAACATTGAAATTGTCAATTTTAACATTACTTATTTCATTCAAAATATATTACGGCTAAGCAATCACCATTGTAGTTATAAATATAATAAAGTTATATGCCTATGTTCAACTTCACATAGATCTTCTATAGAACACGTGATTCTTAACCGAATATTGCAGGTTCAAACCCAGACAAGCACCACTGAGTTTTCATGAAGCAAACATTGTTAGGAAGGGCATGTGTCGGATAAAATTCATATATCAATTAACGCGCATTAAAGCAGCTTGGTGGAATGAGCTTTGAGCGTTTGCCCAGCTGTGGAACATTAACGGAGTTTTTCTTTATCCCAATTAAAAGGTATGACACTTCATCAATCAAAGTTTTTAAGAGTAAGACAATGACAACGTGGCGGGAAAACTAGTGCATAGGGCAAAAAATTTGGCGAATGCAAGGAAGATTTTGAACTAAGAATGTAGGTATCTCAGAATGGCGATTCATACTATAGACGATCCTATCGTGAAAAGGCTGACCGAACGCCATCCAGACCCGTCTAGGAATCCAGAATCAAGAACTAATGTTAAAATATTTACAATCCAAAAAGTTTAATTCTGATTCTGCCTGGAAATTAAAACATGCATATAAAGTACCGAACTATAAACCGATTGGAAGTGCAACAAAGGCAACCCAACACGTCTGTGGAGACTATAAGACAACATCATAAAAAAGTACATTTTTAAGAAGATTAAATTATTTTAAATATTTATCCGGTTAAAGTTCGAAAGCGTTTTATCTCCTTATAATATAAGTAAACAAAACTGTTAAATTCAATACGCTTTTTAACCACGTCACAAGTGAGTGTATGTTTGTACAAACATACACTGTTCAATTATAACGAATTCATGTCAAATATACAGTTACATCTATTACCGGAACCGAAACCTTGACACTCGAGTTAGCCTTCTAACGATTATGAACGCACATAGTACGAGTAATTTCGTGCGTAGTTATCTATTGTTCTTGTGACATTTGTATAGCAAATATTATCTTGTTGTAATGATTTTCATTTAGTCCAATTTTATATGAATGTTTAATCGCTTTGAGCGACACGTCGTAGATTGTAGAATACGTTCGTGGTCGACCGTCATGTTTCAGAAGGTAATAACGGAACGTGACTGAAAATCTCGTTCGGTTGAGACGAGGAAGGCGTCGATATGCGCCGTCGTAGGTGCACTGCTAAGGGAGTGATTGAAAAGTTAATGTCCAATGTAATCGGTCCATTTGTCCATGATATTGGGACGATTGGGTGTTTTAGTGGGTATCCCACAAAACCTGGTTATATTTCGACCCCAGGACTCGTTAGTTAAAGTTTTTTTTGTTTATGCTTTGAAACAAAACAGAGTAGACCACGTGAGTTTGAACAGATTATCGCTAGTTTAAATTCGCATCAATGAGATGCTATTTGTGTTTTATTCGTGATTTTAATTTATTTTTAGCTGATATATCGGATAACTTTTACATGTTAATATATTCCCTGCAGCTTCGAAACTCTTTCAGTGATGTAAAATTATTAACGTACACACTTTTTATTTATCTTATAATTATTATATGAAATTTATACTTATTTATTATTGACATTGTATGCGTTGCAATGTTCAATAGAAATGGGTTGTAACATATATATATATATGTAATATCGAAAAATTCATTGAAAAATGAAATTTGCCCCAAGGCTTTTCACTATAGGCCAGTGATTCTCAATCACTGTGCCGCAGCACTTTTGTGTGCCGCGAAATTCTAAAAGTGTGCCGCCAAATTTTAGACATAATTATGTTAGTATTATTAAATAATATGATTTAAAATGAAAAATCATTTTAACAGGAATATATATTTAAATCTATAAAATTTGATTGGGTTCGTAATCTATTTTACGCAGTGTGTATTGGTAATTAAATAATTTTTAAACTTATATTTTTTTTGTGTGCAACAAACAAAACAAAAAAAAAAGGTTAAAAATCGAAAATTATTAAATATAATTACAGCCTATAAATAAAACAATATAATTTTATTATAAGTTTAACTTTCAAATTTTGAAACAAACTTTCAATTAACAGCAATAAAATATAATATTATTTTATAGGAATACTTCTGGTGGAATTATTATTTAAACGTTGCTGTCTCATCAGCTTAGAAGGAATCCAGAAAGTCACAGACCACGAGGTCTATCATTGAAATGAGGGGAAAGCAAAAAAATTAACGTATAGCATAGCCAATAAGCAACGCTCATAGACATTGACAATATTTCATAAATATTAACAATCCCTTACACCGTCAAATCGCCATCAACCTTGGGAACTAAGATGTTATGTCCCTTTTAAGATGTGTCTGTAGCTTCACTGGCTCACTAACTCTTCAACCGGAATATAACAATACTAAGTATTGCCGTTTGGCTGTAGAATATATGATGAGTAGGTAGTATCTACCCAGGCTTACACAAATCCTGAAAGACCCTGGTGATCTCCTTTACATTTACTACGAATATGCATTCTATCGAATCGACTATAAACTTAGCAGTCTAAAAAAACTGGTTATCTCTTTAAGACGTACTATCTTGCCTCGAGGTCCGTTAAAGAAAAACTTCGCTTAATCCATTAAGCTATTGTACTATACCTTGCAATTATAGTTTGATGACTTCGTGCGCTATCAATTATTCGTCATGGGAAGATCGACCAGAAGTATACACTGGTTGAGCTTTCTCCACGTATCTTGTTAATGAGCTCAAAGGTCATATTTTTTAAGCGATCGTTAAATTTTTGTTATGAAGTCTTTCGCTCGTAGTAAGAGGTGATTTTAAGTTGGTGTTTTCTTATAATATAAGCTGAATTATTCTTGTGTGTATACATATTGTGTGCAGCTCGGAATCTGTTCTATCGAGTCAATTTGAACCCATTACTAATTTTTTTTTTATATTAAGTTTTGTTTTTATCAGTAAAATTAAAAACGTGCAAGTTTTCCCCCGGTGCTTTCTATAACAAAAATAAGTATATAAAAATCCAGTAGTACTTGTCTGAGTTTGAATCCGCTATCATTGGTTAAGATTAATTCGTTCAAAACACAGCATAAAACCCGATAATAATTATATCATTGAAAGAAAACAGGCATCAAAATAGCGCAATATCGTTTAATCCCGTCTGGATAAGTACTACGTAGTCATCACATATACTACCGCCAAGTAGCAGTACCTAGTATTGTCATGTTTCGGTTTGAAGCAACTAGAGGCATACGGAACATAGGCAGAGAGTAACATTTCTTACAATGCTAATGTCTATGGGCTTTGCTGACCACTTACCATCAGGTGGCACATATGCTCGTCCGCCTTTACTATAAAAAACATTTTGTACAGCGTTTTTCAGCATTTCACGAGTTTTCAGAGCTACGAATCCATGTCGTGCTCGGCGGTGAAGGAAAACACAGTGAGAAGTGTGAACCTTCATGTGTCGGATAAAAATCTATCAATGCACATTGGAATAGACAGGTAAAGTAAGTACATACATTCTGTTTTAAAAGGAGATTAAAGGCCTTAGCTCAGAAGTGGTCCATCTCAGCACGCTTTCCGCCCTTGGACAGTCTGGCGGATAAGGACAAGAGAGTTTATCAACAGACCCGCATCTTTCGTCAGAACAGTGAAATCGCGCCCCCTCGCGCTCGAGGCGTTGATGCGTCGGGAATATTGGAGGCCTCTTACGACGTGGCGCGACCGTCTCTGAAGAACGGTACACGAGCGGAACAAAGCATGGGATGCGTAATATTGCAGCCTCTCCGAACCTTGCCGAGGACAGCTATCGCACTGGTTTTAATGGATAAGAATCCTATATAACCGGGTCCTCTCCCAAGGGAGCCGGTTACTTTTTGACGGCTTCCATTGTGTAAAAAAGCAGTGGCAGATGGATATTTATAAGCTGTTACTTTACTTTTACTTTACATCATACTTCGCATATAAAATTTCAATAGCACACCATACGAACGCACTTATATTATAGTTAAGATCACCAAAGTGAAAGTTTCATTAAAATCGACTTAACCTTTTTAAGATATAAGCAGCTAAAATATAAATAAATATGCTTTGAATGTGTACACACTCAACACTTTAAGATAGTAATTTGAAATGGTTCCGGCCTTTTTTTTTACAGTGTGTAAAAAAGGCACAGGCAAAGGCGATTATGTCCACAGTCTTTTTATTTTTTTAAATACATTACAAACGAAACTAACTGTTATTGACGTGTAAACATCTTAGCACTCGGTAAACGGTAGGGGCTAACTGAGACATCAAGCGTCAGATGACGTCAGCGTAAGATTTATTATTTTCACATCAATTCTCGTGAGTACCTCGGTACTCGCACCATTTATTAATAGTAATTAACTGTAACTATACAATGTGTAGTGCGTTTGTTTGTTTGTGCAATTACATCAATATCAGAAAGTTTTAAATACAGTTTCACGTTGGAAGACTTATAAATGACTCTGTATTCATTAAAATGGTTCGAAGGCCATGATGATGATCAGTACCATTACTGCACTAACATCATCTGTTAATTGTAATTTGAAAATAATTTCTATGATGTAACTTTTGTGTGTTAACCGTTAGAAATTACTATGTACCTACATTTTTATGTATAAAATAAAGTATAAAAAGGGTCGCAAACGTATTTCGAGACCAGTTTATCGTTACGCTACCCGAAGGCAACTAATTTAGTTAGTGACATTTATAATGTGCAATCGCGATTTAATTAACGACTAATATTTGTGAATGAAAAGCGTGTTATAATTGTATTGTGATTTAAAAGTGTGATTGATGTGCGAAGTAATTTAAAAATAAAATTTGACGAGCCGGTTGGCGTGGTCGGTAGATAGTTGCCTATTCACGCCGAAGGTTGTGGGTTCGATTCCCACCCAGGACAGACATTTGTGTGCATGAACATGTCTGTTTGTACTGAGTCTGGGTGTAATTTTCTATATAAGTATGTATTTACAAAAGAAAAGTAGTATATGTAGTATATCAGTTGTCTGGTTTCCATAGCACAAGCTTTGTAAAGGCTTAATTTGGGATCAGATGGCCGTGTGTGAAAAATGTCCCAGGATATTATTATTATTATTATTAATTGTGTGACAGTAAATTGGTGGTTTGAAATTATAATAGCCACCCTTGGAAGAAAACACACCTTACATTCCAGACTTATGAAATAATGAGATAATATTATTGAGATTTAGAGGCTTATTTATTTATATTTCTTCAATTATTGCGTCTGGTTACAAGTGGCTATCCTGTGACAATTAACTGCAAATGATAATTGCTGTTAATCATTACGGGATAAGAAGTATCATATAAATGTTTACTCTTAAACCTTATCTTCAAGAATAAAAATACACCAGTCAAAGAAACATAATATTATAGAATATATAATATCGATTCTATGTTACTAAAATTAGACAATATGACAATATGAAGTCAAAACAAAACTCAGCAATTTCTGATACAATTTATTATATTTCCATATTCATGCTTATTTTCGTCATTTTCTATAATTATTCTGTTTGTATATTTCATTTTAAAATTAGTTTAATTCTTACAGTGTTGTTACTAGTCTAATAGAATACTTTATCTTATATCTAAGAACGTAATTTACATAAAAAATATATATTAAAAGTTTTATTCAGGTTCCAACATGGATTATCGCCTGCAGGTGTACGCTCATTACAGTTTGATATAAACAGCACGCGTTAAGTTGTACTTGGCATTATTATAGAAGCGGTTGTACAGAAATGTTACTCTAACCGACGTCTAAATAAAGAGAGTTATGCTCAATTATGTACAATAATAAGTTATCTAATTGCATTTTCTTTTGACTTTTGTATAATATGTGGGCAGTCAGGCAATTGAGTAACCTGATGGTAAATTTATTTATTTATTTATTTATTTATGGTCCACAAAACAGATTATAACTAAAGACACATTTAATATATAAGTAAACATTATAAGCAAGCTAAGTTATAACCCAACAACTATGTGAACACAGATTGTAGACGAAATATTTCACTTATAAAAATCAAATAACATCAGCACTTGAGAATACATTGTACACTTTACAAAAAACGTTTACAATAAATGAAAAGAAAAAATTATACAGAAAAATATGAACAAGTTATGACAATGAAAAATAAAATGAAATTATGAAATGTTGAAATGAGGAACTAAATAATGAATAAGAAAATAGATTTAATCACTATTATTAGTTGTTAATTGAAAATATTGAAACCAATTGTTTTCTAAATAGATTTAGGTTATTGTTGAAAATGTCAATACCATCATTCGCGTCTTTTTCGAGAAAAATTTTGTTATATGCGCGACACATACGACCGATAAATGTATGAAATATTAACAATTTCCTACTACACCATTACCCCAACCTTGAGAACTAAGATGTTATGTCCTTGGCTCACTAACTCTTCAAATTGGAACACAACAGTACTAAGTATTACTGCTTGTTCGTTGAATGTCTAAGGGGTGTTGGTACTGTAGTATAGAAGTCAGGTATAGCAAAACCCTTAAAAACGAGTTTGAATGTAATAAAATTCCACTGGCGCACTCACCCTTCCAACTTAAATACAAAAATACGAAGTATGTTACGAGGTATGTTTTGGTAGAATGTGTGATGAGTGGATGGTACATACCTAGATGTCTTGTACAAAGCAGCAAGTGGTACCACCAAGTGTAACGAAACCTAAGATACTTCATTAAATTACATCCTACTAATATAAAGGTCAAAGTTTGTGAGGATGAAAGGATCTTTGATGATTCAAATGAATGAAATTTGGAATAAAGATAGCTTATACCCATATGCGAACATAGCCACGGGCGGAAGCTTGTTTGGACACATATATTAAATTTCCATCCGACACCCGGTTTCCTCATAATATATACTACTAGCTAATCGTTCCGACTTCGCTCATGTAGACAAGAAGAAAAATATATTTTGAATAGATTCCGTCCTTAGTGAGCGTCTTCATTGGGGAAGAAGTAACTGTGACAAAATATCAATCGGGCGCATAGTTTAGGACATCTCGTGATGAGCGGTATTTCGTTTTTATATTTATATAAATAACCACGTAGAAGATATTTTAGTATTCGAGTGCGTGCGTAAATACATATGCACTATACCCGCACCCTCATAATCTGATGCTGCAAACACGAACGGAGAGAGTTCAGGTGCATTACCAAGGGCTTCACGTGTTTTCCGAGGCGTAGGGTTTTAAACAATGCCAACATGCCGAACTCCTTAAGCAAAAAAATAATCGCAAGATGCACCACTAGAACCCAGGACCTTATGATCTCGAATATTATAAGCTAGCCACTACCAACGAAGCAGTCAACTGCATTATAGTTTAAAAACAAAAGTGCTTAATTTAGATTCAATCCAATAAATCATAAACACTAATAACACGGACTAACAACACGAAATCCTACAAAACAGCATGTCTATAGTTACATGTAATAAAATTACCTGATTACAGGTAATCTATCATTCATAACGTTCTGAGATTGGTAATCATCTTATAATTATATAATACGGTACACGCGACGATGCATTGACTTGTAGTTCTGACATTGACTCGATAATCTCCAATTCTTAGTAAAAAAATGTCTTTGAAATTAGAAACATTATTTAATCATGTTTCGGCAATGATGCTGAGTTGGTTTTTTTTTTTTTTTTTATAGAATAGGAAGGTGGACGAGCATATGGGCCACCTGATGGTAAGTAGTCACCAAACGCCCTTAGACATTGGCATTGTAAGAAATGTCAACCATCGCTTATAGCCAATGCGCCACCAACCTTGGGAACTAAGATTTTATGTCCCTTGTGCCTGTAATTACACTGGCTCACTCACCCTTCAAACCGGAACACAACAATATCAAGTATTGCTGTTTTGCGGTAGAATATCTGATGAGTGGGTGGTACCTACCCAGACGAGCTTGCACAAAGCCCTACCACAAATGGTTCCAGACATCTGGACCGTGAGAAGTTGTTCAAATATAATTAATCCTATTTTTTCACAGAAAAGGACATAGTGTAAGTTATACCTACCAACAATGTGTACTTGATTGAATTATTACAACGTTGCATGAAAAATAATTATATTCACACAAGTGTGTTTTTTTTTCGAATTAATCCATGATGGCTCTCAAATACTCAACAGAACACGGACTATAATGCTAGTCTGTGTAAGCGTTATTTAAACCATTTATTTTTCATTTTATGTTTGTTAGTGAAGGAAAAATCGTACGTGTGGCTTTAGTTTTTCTTATCGTATTAATTAATAATATAGTTTAAAATACGTACGCGTTTCCCCTACGGAAACAGTGGGGGATTACTACCCGAATATCGGAATATCCACTATAAAACCAGCGGTACCCTTTCCGTCTTAACAAGAAGCGCCACGGGTTCGTTCGCGCATGCTACCGTGACGCTCTGACGTATTGTCACCGGCCTAATATAAGTAGAAGTTGATAAAAATTTCATATGAAAGAGGTCATGCTATTTAAGTATGTATTTAGCGTTAAGTAAAGCGTAAAGTGGTTTCCATATCGAGCCGAAACGGCGTAGTTAATTTCTACCAAAGATTGTGGGTTCAAACCCAAGCCAATAATTTTTATGTGGCTATTATCTTTGCAAATATAAAAAAATCTGACAGTATCTCTGTATGTCTGTCTGTTACGCTTTCACGGCTAAACCACTGAACTGATTTTGATGAAAAAGGAAAGACATACGCAACTTTTTGAAAACACACAGACTAGTTACGGGTGAAAACTGTTTTTTTTATAATTTTATTTATATTTCTCTGAAACGGTGACCCATTAACATGCCCGGTTTTAGAAATCTAGCATCTAGGCACTTTGATATTTGAGGCCCCTCATACGAAGCGGTTACACTAAAATTATATTATTTTTGGCGGGTTGGCCCTTAGGCCGGTGCCTTGTAGGTTTAGGCATAAAACCGTAGATACCTATTAAGCTTCAAAACTCCTTAAGAGGCGAAGAGGTCTTCGTTCTTCAATGGGATACAGGTTTTTACAGGCTTACTTTACGTAAAATGTTCGCTGTATCAAGCATATAATATCGTTTGAACAATCTGGTCGTCTTATAATTGAGATCATTACACATCCTGTACATGTTGCAGATGAATATTAAGAAATAGACAAGTCTGAAAAGACTATTTTGAATTTATTTTTTTTACTTATAAAAAATAGAGCTAACTATGATTGCATTCTATGATTATCGAATTTAGATTAATAGTATCCCAAACAATTCATTAAAAATTGCATAATTTTTTTAATTGAAATTTCATTAAAAAATTAATATGATTAAAAATATAAATTCCATAATGACCTAAGTCGACATTCATGGAATTAAAAAGAAAAAGTCTTGTATTCAAATAATTATAAAAAAGTGGATAAAACATATTACTTAAAGTTAGGACTATAATAGTCAAATAGCACTATAGTGATTCTACAACTGTCATCATTATTTATTTATTTATTTTTTAAGGATCTCCAACAAAGGATACACACTTACGAGTACATTGTGGAATAATGTTTTAAAATATATGTGCTCCCTCAACTAAAGGAGACCACAGCAAGCACTTAAATAATGACTAAACAGAAATTAAAAAATTATAAAAATAAATGTTACATAGCGGTAATCAATAAATAAACACAGGAACTATAAAAAAGGTAAACAATGATTAAACTAAGACATGCAAGTGTGAGTTAAGTATAATATAAAAATAGTTATAAAAATTATAAATGGAAGATATTTTCAAATTGGTAAATTGAAATACAATATTACATAAAAATAAAATATTAAATTGAGTGTATATATTTCGAAGAAACTGACAATAAATTGTTTCGAATTGATACGTTATTTGACGTATAGGCAAACGAGATTTTTACTAATTTTAGTATAAGTTATTTTTTAATACTATAATTATTTTTCTAGGTTTTTAAAACTAAAGTTACTGATTAAATTTTAATATTAATGAGTTTCCGCTGTTTAACATTATCATTTATAAGTTGCAAAAAGTTTGACAAAACAAATGAAAAATAAAATTAATATATACATCTTCATAATATATATAATAATATATAAACCCAGACTCTGTTAGAAAATACTAAAACTTTACCAACCTTGACATAGACAACGTTATCCTCAGCACGAGATCGACCACCGCTGACCAGCACATTACCATCACACGCACACACGGGCCAAAATCCACGTGCACATACATGCCTCAGTGCACGACGATACGATGCAACGATTGCACGCTCTAAAAGATTTATAGATAAATGCAGTTCCCGGTGAAAATAGATAAATGCCAGTGCTCATGTGTTTTCTACACATTTCAATAGGCGCAAGCGCATTGACTGGACACGTGTGACGTTGACGGGACAGCCGGCGTTATTTGACAAAATGGTTCCCCGCGGGATAATCGTCCTGTGCTTTAGTGTCGTCCTGGCGTCGGCTTCAGCGGACAGCTTCGGAGTTGGCATCAAGCTTCTCAGAAGGTTGTATGACGACTGCGAGAAGTCACAGGAGATCACGAAATGTTTTAAAATCCAAGCTGTTAAGTTGGTCGATCGCGCTGCTAGAATGGAAGTGCTTCCACTATTCGATGGCTTTTCCTTAAAACGGATCGCGGACCATGGCAGAGCGTTTCCCTCATCCATACCAGAAGGAGACTTGAATTCTTTGAGTTCAGAGGAAGTCGACAAACTTCTCAATCTAGCAACATCGAAGCTGATGCAAACGCATCGTGTTATAATATCACCTACTAATATTGGAACGGACGTCGGCCGGTCATTGAACGAAGCCAGGAGTAAATTGAAGAAAATGATAGGTCCAATATTAGCTGGAGTTGTGATCAAGGGAGGTTTTTTGGCTATGGCATTCCAAGCGATCGCTTTGATCGCTGGTAAGGCGCTGCTGATCGGTAAGATTGCCTTACTTTTATCTGCCATTATCGGATTAAAGAAACTGGTAGCAGGAGGCGAAGCGCACGAGAAAACAACGTACGAGATCGTCAAGCATCCACAGGTTTCACAGAGCCACACTTACTCGTCCTCACACTATGGCAATGACTTCGACACAACAGGTCCAGGAGGTCACTACAGAAGAAGCGTCGAAGAGGAGGCTGCAGCTCAGGACAGGGCTTACAGAGCATACGCTAAGAAGCAGTAAATAGTAAAATCTGGTAGAAGATGACTTACGACTCCCTTTACAAAGTACAGCAACGACATGGCAAATTCACAAATGAAATCACCTCCGATGCCAACAATTATGTTGACGACATTGCACTCGCAAGTTGGAGACTATTTTATTCATTTATTTAAATTTATTATAGGTTATACGATTCTATTTAAATTGAAAAGGTATTATTTAAGTATTATTTAATTATGTAAAACGTAAGACGCTTGCTTATCCCAAATATATAATCGCTAATAATTCAATCGAATTTAGTTATGTAAAAAGGTTTTAATAATTATGTAATGTGTGTTGAATAGTTTATATTATTTATGTTTTTTTTAAATAATCATTGCACCAAATAGTTGTAGTTTGTAAGTATATTTATTTTTTTATTGTTACGGTGGATATTTAATCATATTAATTAATAACTAGGCTAGTCGACGGGTACTGTGCATTTTCAATTTCAAAGATTACAGGTGTCCAATTTTGTAAAATACATACAATAGATTAAGTATATAATTTAATAATTAATTTATTTTATACGCTGGTATGGTGAGGTGCTGTTTGAAAAATTAGATTAAATAATTTATTTAATAATATATATCGAGTCCTATGTAATTTTATATTATATATCATCATATATAAATTGTCAATTTATGACAAGGTTACGCGAGTACCTTTTTGATAATAACATTATGTATTTTATACTATATTACATAATACTGTGTTATGTATTATATATTAATATTATATTTTTATGTAACTATTATTATAGTATAATTAAACTTTTTGAAAATTTATAAAAATCATGTAATATATGAAATATTCTGAATGGTGAATGCGGAGATGTTAAAAATTTGATAAATAATTTAAAACGGCGCATTGTTTTATTTTGAAAATAATTTAAATGTAGATATAAACTTAAAATGGTCAGTGGAATTATAACATTTTTAGTATAATCATATTTTTAATAATATATAATTAATGTAAGTAAGAAATATTATAGAGTATTTGTTTCCTGGCTACTAACTTATTATAAACAATATACTTAAAACAGGTAACTCTTTTACTGCAAAGCTGTTCATAAATATTTGTATCATGATTTCTTCGAACGTTTATGATACTTATAGAAGTATATATATTTAATAACTTATTTTTCTTATATAGTTATTATTAATTTAATAGACTATAAAAAATATATTATTATTTTTGATATCCATACATATCAGCAGTGCAGGCAGCAGGCAGTGCATCACTGATGATTTATTTTAAAAAAAGTGACACAGATAATAAATATATTATGTTTTATGTATATTTAAGGTGAAACAGATTACCAGAAACTGTTAATCTAAGCTTCAAAAACATAGTTACTGATTATATTTCTCTAAATTTGTGTCTAAAAATAATAATAGATCAAGTGCTTTACCCTGAAGATGCGGCCTAAACCTGTAGAAAGAACCACTAAATTTAAGGATTAGTCCTTCGCTATATTGTATATAACAATATAATGGTAAAACAATCATGACGTTTCGAAGTTTTTTCTCTGATGTTAAGTATTTTTTTTATAAAATTTTCAAATGCCAATTTTTCAACAATCAATGCTTCTTTTTTTATTAGCTTATGGTATTTATTAAAGTTTCAGTTATCGTCTATGATAATTTAATTTTAAAAGATAAAAAATTTAGAACATTTTGAATGGAATTGTTATTACTATAAAGGATACTAGTGAATATTATTCTTTATTTTTTTTTTTTTTTTTTATAGAATGGGAAGGCGGACGAGCATATGGGCCACCTGATGGTAAGTGGTCACCAAACTTTATTATATAATGTTAATTAGTTAAATCGTTTCAGGATTGTTTCGTTCTATATATATTACTTACATAATTTATGTACAATGTGTAATAAAAAAAAATTATTTGGATCTTAATGGTGATTCTTTAATAATTATTATCTATTATAACAACATATTGTATTTTTTGTAAAGGATGATATAATACGATATTCCTAATTAAGAGTATATAAACTTTTAAAATTCAATTAAAAGTTAAATTAAGTTAGCACGGTTTTTTGTATCTAGTATATATATACAATAATATGAGTAGATATTCGATGAAATACTGGTGGTAGGGCTTTGTGCAAGCTCGTCTGGGTAGGTACCACCCACTCATCAGATATTCTACCGCAAAACAGCAATACTTGATATTGTTGTGTTCCGGTTTGAAGGGTGAGTGAGCCAGTGTAATTACAGGCACAAGGGACATAAAATCTTAGTTCCCAAGGTTGGTGGCGCATTGGCTATAAGCGATGGTTGACATTTCTTACAATGCCAATGTCTAAGGGCGTTTGGTGACCACTTACCATCAGGTGGCCCATATGCTCGTCCACCTTCCTATTCTATAAAAAAAAAAGAAATGGTTGAAACGCTAACGCTAGAAAAAGAATGAAGCAGTGTTTAGAAAAAAATTAAAACAAGTACGGATGCGATAAAAATGTCATATTGACCTTGTGTTTTATTTATCTTTAAATATTTTGAATTTATTTATTTAAAACTTTTTTTTTATAAAGCAATGTTATTCGATTCATACTGTACGAACAATATCATAATCTTTTTTATAAAGATATTTATACAAAACTTGATGATTCATTAAAAAGAAAAATTTACTGGCAATAAAATTTATTGTTTTTATTAAAAATCATTGAAAATTTTAAAAATGTGTTGACGACCCATCACAATTTAAGATTATGAGAAGACTAATATTAATTTAAATTTCTTGATCTTCGTAAGGTTATTTTTTTTATTATCAGTTTCACTGACTCGCTTATGTCAGTAATGAAAGAAATCAGAATTAATTTAAAATTTAAATAAAAACAAAATTATATGCTTGGTAATAGCTTCGAAGAGTATAAAATAATAAAATGCATAAAAATGAGGTTAAATAACACGCATCATGTAAAACAAACGTATTATTCTATAAATCGCTACGCAAGAAAAATCCAGATCTACTAATAACATTCATAGAGTCTTAATTAGAGCAAATCCATCCAGTTAGTTAGCCCAATTCATTCAATACTGTTACTGTAAGAAAAATATTGAGAAAGCTTAGAATATGTTGGATCACGCAAAGTATGAAGCTGAGCATGTAGCGTTTGCACGCGAAGATAACATAGTTGTTAATAATAATGAAAAAAAAATGATGAAAGTCAAGTCTTCAGAGAAGTGGTAAGTATAAATCATGACTAGACGACACGGAGATAAATAAAATCGTTGAAGTAAATTGATTGGAGACGGAAGTATTTATGTACTGTTCGGTTAATTATTAGGAACTTGAAATTGTTTTTTTTTTTTATAAAATAGGAAGGCGGACGAGCATATGGGCCACCTGATGGTAAGGTAACAACGCCCTTAGACATTGGCAATGTAAGAAATGTTAACCATCGCTTACATCGCCAATGCGCCACCAACCTTGGGACCTAAGATTTTATGTCCCTTGTGCCTGTAATTACACTGGCTCACTCACCCTTCAAACCGGAACACAACAATAAGAACTGCTGTGTTGCGGTAGAATATCTGATGTGTGCACAAAGCCCTACCACCAGTAAAATTGATCATGCATTTGAATGTTAGTTATTTGTTTATTTATTTGAAAAGACACATATGTACATATACTTACACTTGTGAATTTAAACAACTAAGTAACATGTATCTGATATATGTACCAATTACAGATATGCAATGCAGTACTGACAAGGTAACTTATTGTCTATTTAACAGCAACTAGTGTATTTTATTTTGTTGTAGTTAGTGTGCTAGTTTTTTTTTAAGTCAAAACCAAATTAGAATCATTTTCAGATAAACTCTAAAATTATACACATTGGTTTAGGTATTGATACATTTTTATGACAAATATTGACTCTAGATGAGAAAACCTTAAATATATTCTACTAAATTATACATAATAATTAGCAATTAAGTCACACGGTAGAAGACACACATAGACAGGACAGATTAAAAACAATAATAACAAAATAACGAACAAATATCCTAATTATATTATAACCAATACTAAAACGCTTTCATTTATTAAATAAAGCGATCATGAAATCTTGCATACATGTTGTCAAAGGTACTGTAAAGTACATAGGGCTTAACCTAGCAGCTGACCCTCCAGTCCGAACACGTTTGCAAAGCGGTGGGCGGAAAATAATATCCAATATATTTGTCAACTATTTACAATATTTATTCACTTATTTTATGGCATGTATGTACTTTAGTTTTGCGTGTCGTTAAATATAGCGAAGAATGATTGATTGTAAATTGTTGTATATGTAGATGACGTGAGTAATTAAATGCAGTAGTAGATAGGCTTATTATTTTCTATTTGAAGACAAATATTGATCGCTTTGTTATGAGAGACATTTGATATTTAATTCCTAATTATATTTTCTTAGAATTTAATTGCAATTGATTAATATATTGAGTGTTAACAGACTCCATAGTTAGCTTATGAAGATTACTGATTACTGGAGATCTGTGGGTTCATAAGCTAGCCACTAGGCCAACGAGGCAGTTAACAATAAATTAGCAATAAGGATAATAAATTACTAATGTATGTTTTAAGTGGCAGTGCAAGCTGGTCATATAGTAATAGTCCATTTTACCGCTAAATAAGCCCTCATTCATAATATTATTTTGATTACTTAATCGTGTTCCATCGATTAATTTCACTTGCATTAAAGTTAAATTGGAACAGTTAATAAAATACTTTGTCGCATTTCTTATTGATAAAATAAAAAATAATTACTTTTTTACCTACAGAGGTCTTACTGGACTAATACTATCTACACCAAATTTTAAGGGCAATATAAAAGCTGGTCTTATAATGAAAATAATACGATCTGATTTTCCGTTTCTATAGGAAATACATCCTACTACTGACCGAGTAAGTAACAAGTGAGTTAATAGTAGTTTCAAGTTATTCAGAGCGTAAAATCGTATAGACAATATAGTTGGCCCGGTTTACACATGTACCATTGAAGTGTAGAAGAAAAAGTATTATCTATTGAAGATGATATTGTTTAACTTAATAACAATAAGTGTGAAAATGAAAACGCTATGAATAATAAAGAAATATATTTAATAATTGGAGATAAAATTGGATATGAAAATAATTTTTTAAATATTTGATTGACAATTTTGATCATAATCTTCTCGATTTTAAGTCCAATATTTTATGTTTCATACGACCGGCTTGAGACTTATTGACTAGAAAACATTTTATCAATGGATGATAATTTCCAATTAGCATTTTACTAATTATACATTGATAGGTGTCCAAGCGAAGTTTCTTGCGTTTCGTATTTTAGTGTCTTCTCTTTGATCCTCTTTCTTGGTTATGAATAGTCTCTCCAGTCTATCTCTTAGTTCGTCTGGTGTGATAGGAGAAGCAGTGGATGGTTCAGCTACTTTCTCTTTATAAAAGTAATCGCTAGGGTGAAGATGTCTGTTATCACGGTAGTATCCTGAAAATGTGACATTAATCTATTTCACAATAACAAATGCATTTTATATGAATTTTAGCAGTCGTTTAGCAATATTATTAATTGATCCGAGTATGAGTTTGGCATTAGTCGATTTAGTTTTAACGAATACTTACAAACTTTATTATATATTATTAAGAAAAATATCTCAAGCTTTTCCATAATAATAAAGGGATGGCTTAGTTATTCTACATCTGCAGGAAGTTAATGAACCTGTGATTGGAAAAGTATGGAAATCGGAATTTTCATATTTATGACAATAACATAAATATATGATACTGTAAATAAAAACCCTCAAAAAAACAACAACAACGGAGATGAGGCCTTAACCCAGTGGAATTACAGGGCATTCACAGGTTGTTACTGAATATTATACGATCAATGCCCTACGTAAATATTCATTTTTTATTGTTATATTAGCATTATAGCATATAATAGCATAGCAAGATATGTTTCGAGTCTTTTTTTTACATAATAAGAATTGGTAAAGAATTGTTTTCTCTCGTTCTCTCTTTACATCTTATATGATATTTCATTTTCTTAATTTTACATAGCTATTATACTACGTGGTTTGCTTTTAAATGTAATTGTTACATTAGTTATTGTTTACTTACCTCCAGAGCTGTGGTGACCTTGGTATTGACCAAGGTTTTCATGTGAAGTGTATGAAGATAGACTAGGGCTTCCAAAACTGTTGAAGTAAGAAGGTGCACCACCCCACGCTGATCCTCCACTAAACAACGTAACAGCTAAAAGGGCTAATTTTGCCAGAAGAAATGCTTTTTTGCTTGCCAGCAATAGGAGACCAAGTAGCAAAGGCAGGAGTGTAGTAATATGGAACTTAAGACCCAATAAAAATGGTACTAATAAGTTTCTAGCCAATAAGCGACCTGAAACAATAAAAAATAAACCAAAATTGAAATTTCGCACATTATTATCCTATAAACATAAAATAACATACGCCTAAGAGTTCAAACGTTTTCCAACAGATGGCGTTCAATATCAAATTCAATGTTGCGATGGCCTTGGAGCGGTGTCAGAAGTTTTGAAATTAGCCGAGAGATGGCGTTGTTAAGTAAAGTATAATTTAAATAAGAGTTGAAATTTTTGTTTAATTAAGTTGACGGATATTTAAGAT
The DNA here is from genome assembly GCF_905147045.1 of Nymphalis io. Classification (NCBI taxonomy): domain Eukaryota; kingdom Metazoa; phylum Arthropoda; class Insecta; order Lepidoptera; family Nymphalidae; genus Nymphalis; species Nymphalis io. The sequence goes on from NC_065912.1 coordinate 6,256,374, forward strand.
ATTTGCTTACCAGTAGTTACTTCTCCTTGTTGATGATATGTTCTGTCTTTTATTCTAGGATCAATAACAAATTCTAAAACACCATTGGCTAGAGTAGGGCCTATTCTCATGACTAATCCAGGATAAAATGTTCCAAGATCCCAATGTAAGGAGCGTTTTGAGATTAAGTTACTAGCATCTTCCATTATAGACCTGAAATTTAAAATACTAAATTGTACAAGAAATAAAAATATTAATTAGTTTTATTTTTTTTGCTCTAATTTCACATGCGTGATATAAACAATACCATAAAAATAATGAAATAATTGTTTTACCGGAAATCCATAGGATCTTTGTCCAGGAAGTTGCCGAAGTTCCTAGGTGTCTTATCATCTCTAACAAAAGACACGCCAGTTGCCAAACTAAAAGTTTCCGTTTCGTCATAATCGTTCAATTGATTTAACAATTCCTTTCCAAAGCATACACCTATTTCTGAACGCCCAGAAGCACTTAAGCACTGATTCAAATGCGATCCTTCAACGTTATTTTCTTTTAATTCCTCGCCTTCCTGTAATTGTATCGGTATAATTTCTACAGTCACCGATAGAATGATTAAAATTACAAATTTTGCTGCAAATTTTCCAGCCATTTCAAAATGGTTGAAATCTTCGCCAATAACCGATCATCTGTTTTCACAGGCACCACTGCTTACACGGATTCAAATATTACGTATACTTTATTGTAACAAAACTTACTCCGTTTTATAGACTTTTCTTGTTATGTACGAGTGAACTTTGCCATTGTTTTCGAGGCCCGTCACGGGGTATTCCCACGTCTGGGCCAACAATAAGGTGAAAATTCGTTGCAGATAATTTGCAAGATACGTTAGATAGTACGATTTACATGTTAGGTGTTACGGCTGCTTATGTAATCTGTAATTTAGAATATATTCATTATAAAATAGGTAGACACCTGGTGGTAAGTAGTTATCAATGCCTATAGGCGTTGGCTCTGTAAGAAATATTAACCACGTACTACATCAGCAATGCGTTACCAACCTCGGGAACTAAGATGTTATATCCCTTGTGCGTGTCACAATTAGCTTAATTATAATAGCTCACTCACAGAACAAAACAATATAGCAAGTACAGCTTCTTTGGCGGTATGATATGCGATGAATGTGGTACATACTCAGACGGGCTTACACAAAGCCCAACCATCAATGAAATAGACACAATCATTCGCAAAGTATCGTCTAAAATAAAATCTATATAATCATTTTAACATGTTCAATACAAAACTAATTTGGTTTGTAAATTACCTAAAAGAAATTTAAATGTGGATAATTATCTAAAACTACTGTTAAAATTAACTGGTCAAATAATAACAATTTCTTACTTCATATCTTTATTACGAAACGAAAGTTGCCTTGAAAATTTAATTCATTTAGCCTTGACAATCAGTCCAATTACATTTTATATAATATAATAGTTATTATGCATCTCTTATGTTATATACAAAGCTCAAACAACGTGTGAGTAAGGTCGTTTGAATTATCTGGTTTTTATATCTTATTTCAAATTTCCTCAAAGAAAATCTCTATATGATCTTAAATAATATTTATTAGGCACAACGCGGAGGGCTTTTGACCTCTTCATTGTGTTCAACCTGTGTGGTTAATTGAACCTGTCTAAATTTAGATATTATGGTATATAAATTTAATCTTTATATTCGACGTCTTACAGTTCAAAGTCCTATTTATCGTAGTAATGCCTTTGTTTCTCAATGATGTGGAGAAGTGAAAGTCGACAAAACATTATTTTTACTCATACGTCCGGTTTGTCTTTAGTAAAAGTTTTGTTGTAGTTACATAATAGTTTCTCGTTTGGAATTGAGTGTGACTTGATTTATCTCTTCTTAAGAATTATCGCTACGTATTTCTTAATGTTGAAATTGATTTGTTTGTGATTCATTTCGTTCTAGCGTTTTTGTAAAGTTTTTAACTAAATTAATTCACAGCAAATATTATTCGTTTTTGAAAACTTACTCTGATTTGAAGTAACTAAAAACTCACCGCGGCAAAGGATTGTGAAATGGTACAAAGTGATATGCGACATTGACAATAATAGTTATAACATTTAAACGATATACCCACCAAAATAGCGTATCGCTGTAACTTCTTACAGGAATAAAATTCAGTATAAAATACTGTTCAATAATTTTTTTTTTATTTACTAAATTCCATTAGAACATGTTATATTTATTAAAATACTTAACTAAATAAATATATATATATTTTAAAAGTAAGTAGTGAATTTCCATTTATAAACAACTCAGTTTTTTATTCATTAAAAATATTTACATTTATTAATGAATTAAATATGAAACTGAATTTTAAAGGATTGATCGGATCGAATTTCTCATTATATAATTAACTTTCCACGACAAAAGTCGATTTCAAAAATCGCATTCTTTTTCGTTCCGCATTTATATTACTTGACCTTATCTGAACATTAGTCATTCTACTTTCGCCGTTGTCGCTTGAGGGCTGATGGTTTTCCGCATCTCTTCTGTTTTATGTAACCTCCCCCCCTTTATTAAAGAAACCTTTGCTTAATTTATTCCGCTGCTCTCCAAAAGTGTTCTCATAACTAACAGGTCTTAAGTCAACAGCATTATGCCTACAATTGTCTGTCATTGGAATTGCAAGACCGCTGTTTTAACTTTGTAGAACAAGTTCTTCTTCATTTTTACTACGTGATGCCGTTTCTTTATATGTGAATTTATTATCAGCTGTTTCTTTATGTGCATAAGATTCAATATCGCTTACATCTATCATATATGGTACACATTGATGATTGGATCGAAACATTTGTAAACTTGACGCTCTTATCACCGTGAATTAAGGTTTATTTTGTTGTAAATTAAATTTTTAGTTATTGAATGCGATGTTTACTTTAAAGGAAAAGCGGCGGATGTAAACCGGACACAGGAGCTCATGTGAAGAGAAATTTCTTTAAGTTTTTTAGGTAAAGGATGCCGTGGGCGGTTGAAGTGACACAAATACTTAAATGTGACGCTAACTTACGTGATGTATGTTATTTAATATTTAATGTTTCTTCAAATTCTTACTATTACGTCAACGCTTTCTTTTTAAAAGAATTTCAAGTGAAATATTTATATAGATGCATTGTTCATATGAAAAGTTATACAATTTCGTAAAGTTCCACATACTTTAGCCGACGTCACATTGACGAGTTTTCTCAATCGTCTAATTGGTTGAATTTCGAAAGAGAAATCGATAAATAAGCGAAAGTTTCGCAATATCAAGTAAAATATACATGCAATCATTTCCGATATTTTAAGAAAGGAAATTGATAAGAACTTAAGGAAATGAAAAAAATACATCGATATCAAACAAAAGGAAATAGCGTGTGGACTTCAGAAATATGCAATATTTCCGCATTACGTTCTTCAAACTTTTCTATTCGATTGATTTTATTTGTAACATGCCATTTGGAATCATTTATGTTCATTATGTAAGTTAAGGTGAGGTACTGAAATATGATTAAAGGCAATTTCCTATAATTTTAAAAGTGTAATTTTTATCTTTAAAATATATCTTATATCGTTTATCAATCATTAAAAAGCTATTAGATGTTTGACAAAAAATTAACAAATATTTACGTCAACATTTGATTGTAATTAAGATTTGTTTCATTCATAAGCAAGTTAGTAATTAAATATTTTATTAGCAATATTATGAAATATGAGTTTAAAAATTGGTAATCTAAATTATTAATAACAGACATTAAGTCGCGTAACTAGACATACTTTTAGCATTTTTCTACGGTTATATTACTGAGGTGAAGAGTTGGTTTGTCTATTTGAGAGAATGTCTAATTGAAGAGATTATGATTAACGCTGGATATGCAAGAATATTTTTGCGTTAGATAGCCCATTTATTGAGACCAACCACATTTATTGAGGCCACCAACGTTGGGAACTAAGATGTTAAGTCCCTTATGCCTGTAATTACACTAGCTCACTCACCATTCAAACCGGAACACAACAATACCAAGTAGATGTTTTGCGGTAGAATATCTGATAAGTGGATGGTAATTCCCCAGATGAGATTGCACAAAGCCCTACCGCCAGTTATATATTATAATGTGTCACTATCATACACCTTAAATCATTCAATCAATCATTTATCAAAACTCAAAACTCTATGATAACTTGAATCTCAGTCCTTTCACTAAGCCAATCGAAAATTTGGTACAGGAAGTTGTTATCATTCATTCATGCAAATATGTACGGTGGTCGACAAAACGTTTTTGATCTTTACTATAATAAGCATAAAGTCTAATAAAAAGAACAGCTCTTTTGCTAGCTGTATTTGGTCATAAAATACACATAACTGGTTTTCGTTTGCATGAGATTCTTATGGCACTTTCAAATTAATTACCCAACTTTATTATAGACATCCGTATAGAAACTTGCGTTGTGTAAATATGTATGGCGTGCGTCATTCATTCATATTTGTAGTGCGTTTTGATATTGTCAGTTTATTGTAATGATAAATAATAGTTTACTAAAAATATAAACAGGCATTGAGTGTCGTGTATTAGCTTGTAATGAATAAATAATAGTTTCTTAGATTCATCCCCTTTACGTTATCCCAATTAACTTGGGGTCGGTACATTCTCTGTGTCCTCGTCTTCCACACTCAGTGACTGTGAGCGTGGGTGTGAGAGTGGATGAGTATTTCACACAATCTACCTTTTATTCGGTGTTACTAAATCTCGAAATCTAAACTACACGCTCAAACCAAGTTAACCATTTCCTCTTACTGAGTCTATAATTGACTTTCAATTAAACTATAAACTTTCAATTGCTTTTTTAATTATTATATAACAAGAACATTGTCATACTTTTCACGTCAATAATCTAAATGCGAAACAGGTGAAATTGCGACGCGCAGTTACTTATATGATAAAAATACTAAAACCTTTTCGAAAACTCGCTGCATCTTCTGTTATAAGTTTTATGTATATTGGTTTAGTAAATTTTTTTCATTAAAAAAAAAATTTTTAGTAATTTATCAGTATATATTTTTCTATGCTCAACCATCGTCGTCGCCTTAATAAACATTAATAATTCGGACAAGTTCATTCAGACATGTCATGCCATTTGTTCCGGAATCGTGCATATGTACCACACGAAATATAAAACTAATATATACTGACTACCAGTCTGGACACTTACGGCCTTACTTATAATAGTCTTTTAGTAATTGATTAGTTAAACTATGCTATATCTTCTTCTTTCGAGTGTCAAATCAATAATGACAAAAAGAGCGAACGCAGTATTTAAGTAAAAGCTAAGTAATGTTTATATAAGCCCTTAGTAGTATTTATAAATAAATATATTTAAAATAAAACAGTTCTTTGCTGGACATTGACCTCTCGGTTCCGCATTTTCAACAACGACATGTCTTCGGACATGGAGACGACGTCCTACCTTGCGTTTGCTGAGTCTTCACTCTAGAACTCGTATTTTTAAACGACAATAGGTCCTTTACATACGACCAACCCATTCCAACTTCCCAAACCCATTCATGATGAAGAAGTGAAATAAATTAAAATAATATGCAATACCATGTCTGTTGCTAATGGGGCCTCCTTAACAAAAAAATTTTCCAAGTTCACTTTTCTACCATTAAATCCAAGACTTATGAAGAACCAACTGTTTGAGATTAAAATAATTATTACCTTTTATTTTTAATTGAAATCAATGGCGGATCTTGTCTAAGTCAAATCGCAAGATATAAAAAATTAATTCACGACACATAATTAATTCAACCTACAATATGGATCAGGGGTTACGAAATATTTTGGTGAAGGGGTCGTATTTTATAGTAACATGTTCCGCAAAATATTATTACTAGTCCTTAGATAAAGCGGTGGCATACGATATAGCTGGTGATAATAATCAGTAAGTCTGGTGGTGAACGATAGCTTAATGATTGGAGTCAGTGTTAGTGTCGGGGGCGTGTCTCGGGAGACGCCTGTACCTAGTAGTGAACGACGATGGATTAATGTTATAATTAAATTACTTGGCTGTATTCGTCAGTCTGTGCCTAAGTTACTAGTTTTGACAATGTACATTTTGTGTGATACAAATTTCTTGACCGACACTTTGATTCAACTTTTCTTAATTTAATTCTAAATAGCAAACATACTGATCATTTAATTATGATACGTGAGATTAAAATAATCTTAGAATTAGTAGTGTATTTCAAAAGCACGTACAAAACGAATCAAATAAAATTATCACAATAAAAACTTTTAAAACCATATTAGTAATGAAATTGTAAATTAATATTTATTACGTGGAAGTAAAAAAAAAACAATAATATTATTATTTTTAGTGTAAAATGTTGAGTTTTTTGTATCTCTTTGTTTTTCTAAGGAAATAATAGATAATTCAAGCATTGTAAAAAAAACACATAAAAGTTAAAGTATATGACAGAAGTAATATTTTTATTTGCGTTCGAAGCGTTAAGTAAAATTGTTTGTGTAATATAATAATACAATATTATAATCCCAAATAACAAATTTATTTTCAAAAACTAAGCTTAATCTGTCGGGTAAAATTTATAAGCAATGATATTTAGTATACAATATATATTTTATATTATTTTAGAAAAAGTAAATAATAGTAAAAAATAACTAATTGAAAGTCTATTTTACATGCTATTATTTCAACCCAAATTTTAACGCAAAAATCAGTAGAATATTCTTGCCAAATAAACTAAGCTAAATATCATTGCTTATAAATTGTTAGCAGATACTGGTTTGGCTTTGAGCATGCTCGCTTAGGTATGTACCACCCAGATATTCCTCCGCAAAACAGCAGTACTTGGTATTGTTGTGTTCCGGTTTGGAGGATGAGTGAACCAGCGTAATTACAGACACAAGGGACATAACATCTTAGTTCTAAGGTTGGTGGCGCATTGGTTATGTAAGCCATGGTTAACATTTCTTACAATGCCAATATCTATGGGCGTTTATGACCACTTACCATCATGTGGCCCATATGTTCGTCCGCCTTCCTATTCTATAAAAAAGACCAAATATCATAACTAAATTATCCCTAGTAATAGACTTTATTGGAAATAGTTTAGCGGGCCGTAGTTTCATTACACCTGTCGAGACCATTAGTATTACTAGGCCATTACGGAACGGAACTAGCTAGCGTTACTTACTTAAACGTTACGGTTGTTAGCTGATGTATGAATTATCTTGTTATGGTATGAAGTGGGCTATCTATCTTTATAATAATATATTCCTGTAATTTTGAAATTTCTATGTTAATTGCTTGCGAGAGAACTATCTATATATAAATGGGTATAAGCAGAGACAACCACAGCTCAGTACATTTTGCTTCTCTGTTTATCAACCGATTCATTTTTTTTTTTGTTTCGTTTGTTTTGTTTCGTAAAACCTGTCAATAACTGACATGTTTTATGTTATTAATAAAAAACATAGACATAACAAATTGTTCGAAACATGCAAAGTCATAAATGTTTTCCAAATTTTCGACGATAAAATTAACATCGAATATCATATTATAATATAAATTATTCTACTTTCAAATTGGACGGACATTAAAGTTATTACATGAAATAATAAGTATATATATATGTATTGCAAACATTGGTCAGACGGGAAGACAGGTAGACTAAAGTCGTCACGGAGTGGTGGCTTAGAAAAGCGAAAAGCCTAGACCACACACCCGATGATCAGACTACATTAGAAAAATAGCGGATGGTCAATGGATGCGATTAACATATTATGAAAATTTATAAATTATAAAATATAAAAATTTATGGAATTTATTAATTTTTTTTAACTTTTTTTTAAATAAGTATTTATATTCAATTCCTAACTTCAAAGCGCACTGTGTGAATGACATTATACTGTTCAGATAAATAATTTTTTCCACCTTTAATATTTTTTTTTTCGTTTAGTTTAAACCTACTCATTTTATATATATATTAATGAAAATCAGTTTACAATATTTGTAAGTAACCAAATATCGTATTAATAATAGACCTACACACAACACCTTTTGTTCTATTCTGCCACTCTTATAAAACGACTGGCCTGATTTTCATTTTTTTTAGTACTTTTGTGATCACCTGGTTTGTTTTTAGCAATAAAAAACCTCTATAAATAATCTAAATAGCTATTTCTTCATTATTTACGGCCAAATTTTTTGATATTTATTGATTATCGGACTTAATTTTCAGCTTTTCAATATTTTAATAAACTTCTCATTCTTTAAAAGAATATCATGGAGTTAACTTACTAAATAAACACGCGCGAACCCGGGATAACTAGTACAATAAATCGACATAGACAATGATATAGTTAGTCCAGTAATTATTATGAAAATGAATGTGAAATCGTAAAAAATGAAGCTATTTTAACTGTTAATTTTCCTCTAAGTGAAAATAAAACCGATGCACCGCACGAATTAGAATCATTCAAAGATGCTAAGTGTGTAGTATTTATAGTGTCTGACGCATTATTATTTTTATAGTTTAAATTAATATATTGTTTTTTATTTAAATTAAAGGGAAATTAAATGGCCTTGTGTACAAGTGCATCGTCCGACCAGTCGTATTGTACGGCAGCGAGACGTGGCCAGCTCTCGCGAGACACGTTCAGCAACTTCACGTCGCGGAAATGAAGATGCTGCGGTGGATGTGTGGCGTTACGCGACTAGATCACATTCGTAACGAGCACATCCGTGGTAACCTTGGCGTTTGCGATGTAACGGATAAGTTGCAGGAAAGCCGTCTGCGTTGGTTTGGCCATATTAGCTGCAGACCACCTGACGATGTCGGGAACCGATGCCTGGACCTTGTTGTCGAAGGCCCTAGATCCCGCGGCAGGCCCAAGAAGCGCTGGCTCGATGTTGTGACGGACGATATGAGAGAGCACGATCTCACTAAGGAGGACGCTTTAGATCGGGCAAAGTTAAGGCATAGATGCAGGAAAGCGGACCCTGGCGTCACTAGGCCGGGAAAACGCTAGGCAGAAGAAGAAGAAGATAGTTTTTTATTATTTAGTATTTTGTTTAAAATTTTTAGTTAATATAATATAATATCCTGGGACATTATTCACATACGACCATGATCCCAAGCTAAGCAGAGCTTGTACTATGAAAACCAGACAACTGATATACTAAATATACTTTTCTTTTGTAAATACATGCTTATATAGATAACGTTAAAGTTATAAATTAGACTTAGTAAAAGACCCTATTTTTACCTGTTCAGCTTTTATAATATAAATTGTAATATAAATATAAGGGTGATTTATCACCCTTATATTTGAATAGATGTAGGTATATATTAAACTAAAATAAAAATCCGTAACAGCCTATGAATGTCCCACTGCTGGGCTAAAGGCCTCCACACCTCTTTTTTTTGTGGAGAAGGTATTAAAATAAAAATACTAGCAAGAATATTATCAAAGTATCCCAGTTTAATCGAGCAAATAATAAAATCGTATCTAATAAGTTTTTTATAAAAAAAAATAGTTTTTTTTTTCTTTTTCAGGCGTGTATCAACGCTCGTTGAGCACAAGATATTCAGCCAATGTAAGCTATAAAAGAGACACATATTAGATTGATTGGTTTTATATTTTGAAGTGTAACGAAAACGTTGGTAAATTAATAAGTGACATTTGTGTATTATACATGTTTCACTAATAAGTCTAAATTAGTAAGAATATAAAAAAAATATATAAATTTAATTGGACTCCATCTATAAATAGATCCCTAATCAATTTAAACGTAACGTATGAATAGCGTGTGAGTGAAAATCATTATGTTCGAATCTATAGTCTTGTAGAAATAGACTAATTGTGACAACGCATATAAAAATTGTTATTATTTATTTTGTTATACAAACAATAATAAATAAAGCTGGTTCCTGACCTGTTTCATTTGACCGTAAAAATTTTTTTTTTTTTTTATATGTCCGGGATGGCAAATGACTCTACTCCACCTGATGGTAAGTGGTAGTAGAGTCCAAACGCGACGGCGGCCAGTACAGTCGGGAAGAATGTTCTGTACTAGCCGTCACCGCCTTGCCGGCCCGCAAGATGTCTCTTCACGCTTCGTTTGAAGGAACCCGGGTTGTAAGTGGAGGGGAACACGTGAGCTGGTAAGGAATATCATTTTTTGGTAGTGCGACAAAGAAAGGAGTTGCCAAATTTCTTTGTGCGCGATGGAATTGATGTCCCAGATACATAAAAAATATATTTACATTCGTTTAGTACTGCGAATTCAGTAGTTCGCTGGTTCCAGATGCTTCTTAAGGCGATTATTCGACAAATCCTTTTATGTATTTAAGCCTATATTCACTAAACATTCAATTGCGAGCACAGCCATATATCGCTCTGAACTCCTATCTGAAATCTTTATTATCGCTTTCTATTCATTTAATATCTCTCAATGAATGAAATGTACTGATAAGCACTGTGCTAGTAACTAATACGCAAAGTTTTAGCAGACGATTTAACGTAGCATGCTATTTTAGTTATATAAAGCAGGAACAAACTCGATATTCACCTTTGAACATGATCGTGAAATGTCAGACGGTGATATGCGAAATTGACTTTAATAATAATAACATTTAAAAGATAAACGTATCAAAATAGCGTATCACGGTAAGTTTCAATATTTCACGAATAATTTACAATGTGAGTTCTTACCGAATATCACTACGAATCACGAACATGACTTTAAAGTTTTCGTCTGTAATTTATCCGTTAATATATTTTATTTAATTGTTTCGTGTCACATTAAATTTGTTTCGTCGTTGTTTATTTTTTAATTAGTTAGTTAGTGTAATTTGATTAATGTGTGATGATTATTAAATGTATGCTCACGGGTTGGTATCAATATCAGAAAAAAAAATGTTTTAGTACAGGTATTTGAATTATTAAATACTAATACTGATCATATATACAACAAAAACTGCTTTGACTGCCTCGTTGGTCTGGTGCCTGGATACAAGCCCCCAGACCTCGAGTTCCTGCATTCAAATCCTAGGTCGGGCAAATAAATAGTTATTATTATCTGTCTATGAGTCTCAGTATTAGACCGGAGGCCGGAAGTTAAAAATGCGTACACCCCTCTAACTAGGAAAGCACACACATATTTTTTAATATTTATACAAACAAATATAATAACTTAAATAAAAAAAAAACGTAATTTGAATTGTAACTGTGACTTTACTCTTTACCTTTGAAGGATAACCTACGAATAAGTCAATAGAATTTCGTGGAGATATTCTATTATCTTGTAAAATTAAAAATCTTCTTTATTTTTCAGATTTCTTTAAGAACAGTTTAACTCAGCAGGACAATAACGGACCATTAGTTACTTAATTAAAACAAGTATAGTAAACATTATCTTAGAATGCAAGGCTTGGTCAGCGTTTCGTAACTTATTTGCATACATACGATAGAAAGAAAATTATAATGCGAATTTCAACTACACATAAGCGTCATTATCATAAATAGTGTTTTTTCATGCAGTTACTTGCTAATACCAAATGGTCACATCTGCCATCACGCTAAGTACATACATGTGCGTTACAGACGTATGTACCATACTATGTATATTATATTCTATGTAATGAATAAATAAAAATATATAAAAAACATTAGTTACAAAATTTATAATACATGTATTTTTTTATAATATAGGCGGACAGGCAAATGTGCCATCTGATGGTAAGTGGTCACCACCACCAATAGACTTTGGCACTATAGGAAATATTAATCGAACAATTGTCACTGCGATCGGTTGTACGGTCTAGAAATTGATTTGCAATGCCATCGAGCGGCGAGTTTTAACAAAGTATAAAACATTCTCCATAAAAAATACATCACCAATATTAATGGTAATTGGTTAAACAGTTGTGTAGAATTATACACTCAAACATACAAACCAATATTTTATATTATATAATAATTATAATTGGTTTTATTTTGTAAGTAGCAATGACGATGTTGTGGACTTATTGTAAGAAGCGTTTGCGAGATCAAAACGTGATTAATTCGAATCAATAAACGCCCCCAGAGCATGCCTTTATTAACACATTAATCAGATTCGCTTAATAGCCGAGTAATTTCTTCAAATAACTCTGATGAAGCAACTAAATGTTTAACGGAGAAGATGTGAATCCTGCTTATCTTTTTGCTTATATTATTTTTGGAACTGAGATAACCCACTACACGAAAATTTTTATTGAAGGTTTCCAATTCAAAGTTACTTAATTTGTTTTTTATAATTAATCTCGTACTCGGTTATGATGGAAAACATCGTGAGGAAACGTGAGTTTGATAAATTTCTCGTGTGTTTCCACCAATCCGAATTGGAATAGCGTGGTGGAATGATCATCAAATTACCTACTTACTTACTTACTATACCATAGTGATGGTGGTATATATAATTTATTTTTAAACATCGAAGACAAAATATACATAAAGAAGTATTCTTAACCGTAGGCTCTAGCCAGGGGCCTATATTAGGGTTTAGTGTAGACCTTTCTGGTTGGGTTGCACTCTTTCACCAATTAATTTATTGTCATCAACAATACTTTGTATTGCTATTATAGTATATAAAATATGCTTTTATCATTTATATAATAAAAGCATGTTTTTATATAGTAAAAGCATATTTTTAGCATGATTGTAATGATCTGATTATATTAAAATATAGACATTTGGATATGTCTGTACTTTTTATTTTATTTTGGTTTGCTAGCGATTTTTACATAAGTTATTACTAAAAGAACTTATTATATAAAATTGAAACTTGTACAGAGTAATGCAAAATTATTTAAAAGCAAATACAACTTGATGGAAATAAATGCCTTTGAACACCTTATTACAATTCAGTTTAGACAAATAAAACAGCCGTTAACAACCGAGAGAACTTATAAATTAAATAACAAAATTGGAACTAAATTATTTACTATAAATAAATTACTGTAAAAAATGAAAAGCTTTTAATATCTAAAACAATGGGAATCTGACCCAATGTATTTGACATTATATCTCCAATATATGAATCACATATTATTTATATATTCTACGTCATTGCGGTAATCGTTTAAAAGGAGATTAAATAAAATTGACTTATTTAATTAAAGAGAACTATCTAACAAAAAAAAAACATTTGAAATTCAACATAATGTAAATATAAGGTAACGTTGCCAATGAATGCCAAAATGCCAAAAAAGCCTGATGTCTAAACTGAACTGCTATAAGGTCCATGTCTAAGGACCATGGTTTTTTTAAAAATAATTATGAATAAATTCGAATATACAACTTTTTGGTCTTATTTTAAATATAGTTTCCTCTAAAAAATTACTATTATTATCGGTTTAAAAGATGCTAGCTTTATTGTTCTCCATTAAACTTGTGTTTGTCTCCTTTGAAAACAAGTTAGTGTTATAATATGTTATCGTTACACGATAGTTTGATTCTTATAATTATTATTTAGTTTAATAGTACCAGCCTTTAAACCCTTGCTGGGAAAATGACTCATCTCTTGACCACAAGAATTGAAGTGGAATAACCACTACATTGAAGGATTTTGGATACACTTGTGGTAAATTTTAAGTAAAATTCGACTCGTGCAGGTTTCTTCCTTCATTTGTGAATAGGAAATATATTATGAACAAAAACAAAGCCCATGATAACTTAGTGGTTCGTTCCCGCACTCTTCGGTTAAGGTCCATGTGTTCTAGCTACTGGGCCACCTCGGCTGATTATTTGTAGAAGGGTAAATATGTCAGTAGCTAAGTACTAAGTCCAAAGACGAAAGCGTCCATAGACTTTTTAATTTTTTTCAAAAAAAAATAATGTTGTGAATATACATCCTTATCTATAAACGTTGCTAAGGTGAACACTGATTTCTTTCATTATTTGATATTAGAAGAAAAATACACAGCATTGTTTACCTAATCACCCACAAATCAACATTTATAATTAAGGTATATGTTGCTTTTCATTTTAAAAGGCAAATGATCCTTTTGTAATACTGTTTTATTAATTCACTTATATTATATGCTCAGTTATGCCTTTAAACGTGTGATCGATCGTAATTCAAATAAAAGTCTTAAATATAATGTTTAAGTATGAAAAATTGAGATAATTATTAGCTACAGAGACTTTTCATCGGTGTAAGTGATACACCATGTTCTTACGTCTCAAGTAGACACCTTATGTACAATGATAGAAAGAAAAACATAAATCATTTGACCTGTTGATTGTATACCATATTACAAAACTTTATATATCTGTTCAAGTAATTCCATTAAGTCCTGTAATTCATATGACAATTAGTGATGAACAGTTGCCGTTTTATGGCTATTATTTTTGGATATAAATCGAAAAAAGATATTTCTAAAGGTAAAAATAAATCAGCAACAAAATTAGAAAAAAATCCTTAGAAAACTGGCAAGAGATCGAGAAAGCAAACATATTTTCCGAACTTTTAGAATATAATTGTCTGATGATAACTAGTTTTACAAGATGAAATATTAAATGACAACTTAAAGAAGTGTTGCTATATACATATACATCTATTAAATTCTAATAAATCTTGGTTGACTGTACAATAAACTGCATAAATGCATCGATGCATCCCTCTTAGTAACACCGCTGTACCGTGAAACTAAGCGCATATAAACGGTAACACTGTTCTAGTTTTAAACACAGTGCCCAATCCACCACGAACGTGCGAACGACGTCAAAATGGTGCCTAATTATCTCCTCGTATTGACCTTGGCAGTAGCCGTAAGTGCAAGAACTGCAACCACAAACCACAACAAAGTTGAAGAAGCGAGGAGTTCAGACGACACTGTTTTGGGAGACCTTAAAGTCGCATACGAAACATATAGAGATTGCAGTGGTGGCGACATTGCGAACTGTCTTAAAATTAAATTAGCCAAGTCTTTGAATAGGATATCGAAGAGCGACGAAATTTCCATTCTAAGCGGCGTTAAGATAACCAAAAACCACGAGACAGCCAAAAATGTGGAAGTTGAAGAAGCGATTCCGAGAGGTCTTGACGAGAGCTCATTGGACAACCTTATCTTGGACAAAATCGTTGGATTCATGCAAACTCATACCATCCAGGTAAATGACCATGTTTTAATGGTAGCTCCAAAAATATACTAAATCTTAGTACAGTGTCATGCCTTAGACGTTTATTTCAAATTCTTGTATCATGACTAAACTAATACTCCACCCTCTTGGAAACTTGGGAACTTTTCTTTTACGAAACACTTTATAACTTGCATTAAAAATATTTTTTTCTACGATGTGATAAAAACATTTATTTCATCAATAACAAGAACTAGCATCTTCAAATAATCGTTTCAGAGACGACTTAATTTGTTTTAAGCCTGTAACGACTCTTCTAAGAACAGTTATTTTCATTAAAACTGTTATTAAATTTTAAGAAAAAAAACGTTTATTTTTAAATTTGGAAAATATTTTATTATGTACCTATTGTAATCATATTGGCATCAATATGAAGGTGTTAGAAGACAGGTGATTCTTTGAATACAAAAGAATGGATATATTTACTTAAGATAATTCAAGTTGATCTCTTTGGGCTCGGTTTCTCTACTGGTTTAATTGCTATTTCCAATCGTAACGAGATTGGCAACCTATTGACAAGATTTCTAAAACACTCTTTCATTGCGTTCATTAGGATTTTATACATTTAACATTTAATAATGTTTATCACTATTGCGTGGTTTTCATAACGAAAAAACACATATATAACAGCTTCTTTATGAAGTGGATTAAAAGGCTCTTTATGTCGTCGCCATCGATAAGCAAGAAATATCGATAACTCGAAATTTGTCATAGAAGTCAGTCGTGAAAATATCAGAGAGATATGCGGCATGCACTGCAATAATTATAATAATATAAAGAACACACACATTAAAATTGTGTATCAATGTTGTTGAACTATCTACAATGTTTTCAACATTTCGGGTCGTGTATCGATTTTCATATTTTATGTTTTATTCATACTTTACGCTACTTTGTATAATATAAATTTTCTATTTTATTTTTCACGGTAATACAGTAGCTTGCCTTATATCTAAAATTTTCTTTTCTTATGAACATTAGAACAAAAATATGTAGTCATTTTTCTATGTTAAAAAAATTAAAACACTTTTGTTCACTCATAAGTCATTTTCATTCGATTAGATTTGTATGTGTGTTATATTCACAGATTCTGCGTATGTACTAACTAACACACATTCGTCAAATTTATAAGAAAAAAAATTCATTGTTCTTTATTTTTTATTGATAGCAATAAGAAGGATGAGCAAGTTTTTTATCAGACTGCTAGTGATTACTTTGACGTGGACATTGGATTTAGTTGATTGGTTGGCTTTTTACCAATCACACTGACAATAATTATTGACAAATTATAATTTGACTATTATAGAATTTTAGTTGTGCGATTCACAAGTACCACAAGTATCACAAGTACCTTCATACCAAAACATCTGAAAATCATATAAAAATAATAATAGTTTAAAGAAAATTTTAACTCAATGAGAATAATATAAATCGGATAGCACCTACGTAGCATTAACAAAACGTAATCAGACAAAACTAATTTCACAAGCTCAACAAACCTTAAATAAATAAATAGATACTTATTAGTACCGACAAAATATTAGTAAGGAATAAATGTGCACTTCGCGTAACACTTACATAATAATATCAAGGTTAATGTCAGTTTATTAGTTACGGTATCAAATGATTAGTATTCTTCATGCGTTTTAAACATTAAACCTATAAAGATCAACAGTTAATCAATTACGTGATAAATGACCTTGGATAGTTATATAATGTAAAGTACGTTAGATATGATAGTTTTTCACTCGACTGTAACAAAGTCAAGGATGATCGGGCATTAACCCCGTATTAATGAGTTTTACAGCGTTTCTTATTGTATTGGGATATATGACGTCGCTATGATCAAATATGGCGGATGACAGTTGTCAGTGTCAAATCTGTTCCAAGGGCTATTTAACAATTTAGGTTTTACTTATTGATGTTGTTTAGGAGATGAGTTAAACAATGCTATGTCTTCTTCTTTCGAATGTCAAATCAATGATGACAGACAGAGATAGATCAGTGTTCAAATAAGCAACGCACATGTGTATAATAACCGTTAGTGATTAGAATCATTTTTAATTCTATTTGATTTGTATATCGTATATTATGTAATCCTGATTTTGTGGAATAAGTATATAACTCCGTCCATAGTTTTCGTAGAATGTGCCACCGATATCAGAAAATTGTCGTATACCTAATAGAATTGAGCAAAAAAGTAATTAAGAAACGATTTAATTGTAGTAATTTCACGGATGTCTGTATAAAGAAATATAATTATTTTGAATATCGATTTATTACCAGTAAAACCTCCTTGGCTGATTTCCGGTAAGAACAATTCACATAAACATTAGAAAATGGTCATTAAACACGAAACATTTCGCACATACCATGCGTCGACGCACCGTGACTGCTTTCACGATCACATATAATTGCTTGCAATTAATTCATTTTTGCTTTTTTCCCTGACACACTCAATTAAGTATTCTTACTTGGCTACGGTTTCTTTTGCTAATTAGATATGATTAACAGATTAACAGTGTCACGATTTTAATTTTCTATATTCAATATCATCAATATATCCATGTCGGATGAGAGAATTATTTTCTTTGGGGTCTATAATCAATTTTTTTCGGATCCTATAGTTTTTAAATAGAACTCGAATAAATGTTCAAGTTCTTTTTTTGAATTCTTTCATATTATAATAAAATATTTAATTTAATATTTGATAAATTTTTTACGGTTGTTATTTGAAGCTAGTTATTAGTTCAAAACATATGTGTTAGATCTTTCATTTTTTGTCTCACTTTGGGTGTATTTTTGTTGAACGTTGACCATTTGTTCTTTTAAATAATTTAAGAATTTTAACAAAATTATAAGCATTGAAATGATCTACAAATTATATATTATCTATTTTCCAGGTTCAATTCCCAACCGGTTCGGATCTGCAGCGCGCATTCGCTGAAGACCGTGGAAGGAGGAAGAAGTTGGCCCCCCTCCTCGCCATCCCCCTGCTGATCGGGGGTATGTTGGTCCCCTTGGCATTTGGGGCCCTCGCGTTATTAGCTGGCAAGGCTTTGATCGTGTCTAAACTGGCTCTAGTCCTGGCTGGTATCATTGGTCTGAAGAAATTGCTATCATCTAATGGAACTGGTGAAGCTCATGAAGTAGTGGTCTCAGCTGGTCATGGAGGAGCTGGGTGGAGCAGGTAGTTCATATATTTCTTCTTCCTAAATTAAATAATTATTATGTATGCGAATGTACAAGTATATATTTGTGGCATTTTTACAACAAAACCGATAAACCGATTAAAATAAACAACTCAGGGAAGGGACATAACTTGTCTAGTTATGTGTTTCGGTTATTGTAAAGTTTTGACGTCATAAGTTAATAAAGTTTTCTTCTTTATTCAAATTTTTAAAAATATTTTGATAGGATACGCAATACAATACAACGTTTGTAATGAAACTTTAAATGCTGGCATAATCGCTAAGATTGTTTTCATATATAAGCACATAGTAATTATATTATGTAAAATATTTTATATATTACTTACTAATTATTTTATTTATTATTTCAGGTCCCTTGAAAGTGCCCACGACCTTGCATACAACGCTTACACCCAATAAAATAACCGAACCCACCAGTATATAATTAAACGAAATTAACTTATTATACACGGTTATAGGTTATTTATAGTACACAGACCCGCCAACATTAGAAAAAAGGTCCTTCTTTACAATCGTTACATAAAAAAGACCTCAAATATACGCAACAAATTGACGTTTTAGGTTCTCTTTCCTTATTTAATATATAGTGAAGGAAAGGGATGGTTTTATTTACGAAGGTAAAATAGGACTTTTTAGTAGGTATCATTTAAAATGTAACAGATTATAAATGGTGCTATAGCATTTTCCAATTATAATGAAAACATCTAATGAAATTAATTTTATGCTAAGTACAATACATATTATTTGGAAAATATAATTTATTATTTATTTATTTATAAAAGGAATGATTTTATTTATGACCTAGGCTCGCAACGGATCATGATTTTGCAATTGAAGAAATGGGATTTTAATTTATTTTTTTTCAAATATTTAATACCTCAGCATACTAGTACTTGTATGTATTCAGTAGACATATTTATATGTATGTAAATATTTTATGTAAGTAATATATATGTAGAGCGAGTCTTTGGAATTTGCTTTAAAATTAATATAAATTAATAATATTCTATAAATATTATTACTAGTTAAAATAATGTACATATCATGGGCATATTAATATAAAAAATATATATGTAGTATTTATTCAAATTTATATATTCAATAATATATTACATAAATAATTTTGAAACTGTTTGATATATAATTATAATTTTTATATATTATAATGTACATATGTAAATAAATATTGCATTTATTTAGTTTATCAATATAAAATGAAAAGTATTACCCAACCAAATATATATGTATATTTATATAGTATTATTTACATTATATATTTCTCTATAGATCTCATTATTATATATATTATATACTTTATTCTCGAACGCAAAGCAATGTAAATAAATATGATACATTTTATAAAATCTTTGTATTATCTTCGTGCTAATCATTTGACCTATTCATTAATGATATGAATTAAACTGTTCAGAAATGATTCTTCGACTTTTATTAACAAAATTGTTCAGTGATTTCTCTTATTATATAAAATGACAATGATTCTGCAAAAGCTTCTCTTAAAGGTATAATTTAATTAAATTTGTCACGGCATATTCATGCAGGTTATCACTTACAGTTTTTTGATGCTTTTTTTTGTATAAATTAAAAGTAAAATTAAATTTCAAAACCACTCCTAAGATATCTATAAATTATCTCATATGTTAGATATCATTTCAAAATGTGTAAATCTATAAAAAAAAAAACATTTTTAAAACATAATGGATTGTATAATTAGTTTTCTCTTGTCATTTTTTATTATATAATATATTTTGTATATGACACGTTTGAGTAAATATATGATATTATTTAACTCAAGTATATAAAGCCAAATTTATATTTTGCACACCCAATATTTTTTTTTTTTTTTTATATGCCCCGGGATGGCAAATGACTCTACTCCACCTGATGGTAAGTGGTAGTAGAGTCCAAACGCGACGACGGCCAGTACAGTCGGGAAGAATGTTCTGTACTAGCCGTCCCCGCCTTGCCGGCCCGCAAGATGCCTCTTCACGCCTCGTTTGAAGGAACCCGGGTTGTAAGAGGAGGGGAACATGTGAGCTGGTAAGGAATTCCATTCTTTGGTAGTGCGACAAAGAAAGGAGTTGCCAAATTTCTTTGTGCGCGATGGAATTGATGTCACAGTTAGGCGGTGACATCGAGAACCAGCTCGCGTGGACTTAAGAAGGAAGGGAGAAGCAGGAATTAGAGAGAATAATTCCTCAGAGCACTCGCCGTGATACAGACGATAGAAAGCGCTCAGTGCTGCTATCTCGCGACGCAATTGTAAAGGTTCAAGGGTGTTTGTGACCTTTACGTCGCCAATAATGCGTACTGCACGTCGCTGCAACCGGTCCAAGGCCTCCATTAGGTACTTAGCGGAGCCATCCCAAAGGTGCGAGCAATATTCAACGCAAGACCGTACCTGTGTTTTGTATAACAGGCACAGTTGTTGTGGCGTGAAAAAACGCCGCACCTTGTTCAGAACTCCGAGTTTTCGTGAAGCTGTTTTTATAATAGCCTCGATGTAATCCCTTGGACTAAGGTCGCAGCGAACGTCCATCCCCAGCATGGCGATTTTGCTTTGTATCATCAGCGGTGTGCCACAGAGGGAGGGATGAGGGTAAAATGGAGACTTTTTGCTGTGAGAGCGCACACCTGTGTTTTCTTGGCATTAAACTCAACAAGATTATCAGAACCCCATTTGGCGATGAGCTCTAATGTCCTATCGAGTTCAATAACAAGATTCTCCCGCCTCTCCTCAGTTTCCGCCCGCCCAGCCACTGCGCGTCCGTGGTATCCACCATGCACTGTACTATCATCTGCATAGCAATGTATGTTCCCAAGAGAGAGCATATCATTGATATGCAAAAGAAAGAGTGTGGGAGATAGCACAGATCCCTGGGGGACGCCAGCATTCACTACATAGAATTGTGAAGCGCAACCATCTACTAAAACACGAAGGCTACGCTTGTGTAGGAAGCTGGCAATCCAGGTGCATAGCTGAGCAGGCAGACCATATGCCGGTAGCTTGGAGAGAAGACTTCTGTGCCAGACCCTGTCGAAAGCCTTGGAGATATCGAGGCTGACAGCCAACGATTCTCCATGCTTGTCGATAGCTTCACCCCAGAGGTGCGTTACGTACGCTAGAAGATCACCTATGGACCGTTTTGGTCGAAACCCGTACTGACGATCATTAATTAGACAGTGATCTTCTAGGTAATGGATCAGTTGGTTGTTTAAAATCCGTTCCAATCTGCTTCATAACAATTATTCTATAACATATTATAGGTAGGGATTTTTTAAAAAGTAGCAACTCTGTCAACTTGGCGTTTTTTAGGATTTCCACGAATTATTAATTATTATTTAGATAAGAGCTGAAATGCAATTTTTATTAAATGTCGTCGCCTAAGCCCGGGCCAACGTTTTTCTAGGTGGTAGGGTTTTGTGCAAAACCGTCTGGGTAGGTACCACCCAATCATCAGATGTTCTACTGTAAAACAGCAATACTTAGTATTGTTGCGTTCCCGTTAGACGAATGAGTAAGCCAATGTAACTACAGGCACGAAGGATATAAAATTTTCGATCCCAAGGTTGGTAGTGCATTGGCGATGTAATGAATGCTTAATATTTCTTACATTGTCAATGTCTATGGACGGTGACCACTTTACATCAGGTGGCCCAATTGCCCGTTCGCCTAAAACAAAAAAAAAATGTATTTCTCGTTTGGCTGTGAAGATGACGTCGTTGGAAAACATCCATGATATTATAAATATAAATATAATATATAGGATAAAATTCTGTCACTCTTACCAATTCGAATCGGAGCACCGTGTTGGAATAAGCAACAAGCTTTCTCCATATGTGTGGACATATTTTTTCAGCAGTGGTATTTCTTAGACTTAATTATTGTTATTTATTAATGACAATCATAATTTGTCTTCCCAAATAAATATAGCTCACGTTGTAATTGAGAAATGTTAAATAGCAATATACACAGCTCTTTCTTCAAAAAAAAGGATTTTCATACCAATATTCGTTTTTACTAACTTAGGGGTTACATTTTCAAAAATCCCTCCTTCGTGACCTACAATGTAAACCTACAATGTAAAATAAACTCGTATGCAAAATTGCTAGGCGCTAACCCCAGTAGTCTGTCATCCATATATAAATAATAATCGTATGTTTTATTATTACATACAATTATTATATATTGTCACAATCCGTGTTTTTGTTAAGCGCTATATAACACATATATCAAAAAACTTTATAGACTAACTGCAAACTTATATAAACAACTGTACTGTAATGGATTTATATTTTATAATTTTCTCTTTATTTCTTTATTTACAAAATATAAATAAACATTACAGATTGAACCTAAAGCGTTTACTCACTTACTTAATACAGTTTGTATGTATTCCACTGCCGTTTTGAGAAATACAGCAGGTGGTGAGTTAAATAAGTCAAGGCTTGGATTCCAGGCCAGGACACCATTGAGCAAAGTCAACGCGCGTATCAAACGTACTCGCTCACCAGTACCAATCGACAGCCGGGCATCGCAAATAGCTTGTGTCGACGAGCGCAAGTGTATTTGTCAGGAACGCTCAACGATATTAGCTCTAACACTGAGGGATTGAAAATGGTACCCCTGAGTAACTGGAAGAAATAGTTTGGCAGGCCTCTTATCTGTAATATACAACTGTAACAGAAAAAACAAATAAAGATTTTTTTTTTTTAATTTATCAGTATGCTTTTATAAATGTATTACTTTGCAAATCATCATAAAAACGTATAAGTTCCTTTTACGAGTTTGAATAAGTCACAGTAACCACATTTACGAGTACGTGTAAAAAATTGAAAGTTTGAAAATTAGTGTGATCGTAAAATGAAACGGCATATTTATGAAACAAAATACATATAAAGTTTGTTATTTGTGTTCTATAGTTTTAATAATATGAGTTATTTGAAAAGACTCCTAATTATAGAGCCTAAGAGTACTAAGTGGGTTTAGTATAGATGACGGTATTTATTTATCATTAAATTATATGAACATGTTTCTTTTTATTGGATATTGTGTTAGAGTGTAGTTATTATTGAAAGTCCATAAATTCATTTACCATTTATAAATTTTACAAGCATTGTGTCAATAAGCGCGCCGAATTGATTGGTTTATTATATATGGTAATAAACCATACGTATAACTTTAACTCTCTAAATTGTTCTGAAACATCTTTAAGCGCAGTGGTTATGTGCAGCTATTGATATAGAATCCTCAAGGAGCACACACATGTTTCCTCTATTTTACCCAATGTACCCGCGATACTTCCAAAATAGGCAGTTATTTTTTTAAGAGTTGAAGGCACAAGGCACAGATTATAGTTCCTAAGGATGGTGACGATTGGTAAGGGATGATTAATATTTCTTACGTTGCTAATGTCAATATGCGGTGGTGACTTACCATTAGATGGTCCATTATATAGTCTTTCTACCTATTTCAAATAAAACAAAAACTGGATCTTGGACAGAAAGCATCCTATTAAGTAGCCATATTGCTAGTTACAAAAGCAAAGACACAGTTAAATAATTTAAGCATATATGTTAAAGTCATGTGGCTAGTATTTTATTTTGATGTTTTTTTGGCTGATATTTGGGTCTTTGAACGATGAGAGAAAGCCTTGATATTTTTATGGTCAAACAGTAATTACAGTCATCAATGTTTCTGAACCGTCATCTTATGGTTATAAATTATAGTTTGAATGAAAGTATTAAATCCCTTCAATGGTTACAAATTATACTAAATCGTCCTGATTATAAGAACATGTTTGTGATGTAAATGTGCCCCTGACCGATTTCGGTCATGGTGGCCGTTCTGGTAGCTATGCTCTAACTAGTCCCGTATATTACATAAATGTTTACTACTCACAAACATAATACGATGGACAACAAATACGACACAACTGGCTGAGTTCAGGCGTAAGTACAGCTTACGAGCTGTCAGAGACACGGGAGTGTCAGCATTGCCAACTTTTGGGTTCTGGTATAATTTACCGCCATATAACAATACTTAGTATTTTTGTGTTTCAGTTTGAAGGGTGTCAGGGTAACTACACATGGGACATAACATGGTGGTTTCCAAGGCTATCGCATTATTACATCCATCCATTTGCCTCCATTTGCCCGCTCGTCACCAATTATAAATTGAAAAAAAGACAAGAATCTGTAAAAATGAGACATGTAAAAGCATAATTGCATTGTTGTTGTGTGGTTTGTTGTATTTTTAACTTGACCAGAGGATTTATTTACTTGAAATATAAGAAATAGAAAACTATTGCGGTTTCACACATTCGACAAGTAGACTCTGATTGTGGTAGGGAGTCAGTAGTTACGATTGACTTAGAAGTTATTTTACTATCAAGTGACGCTTCTATTGCGTTCTCCTTAGGTTTGAAGAGAATTAGGAGCTTATTCCTCCAATAACAAAAACGAAGAACTTGTAAATTCAGTAGCGCTAATTCGGATTTGAGTCCACAATCTTCAATTAAGGCTCAGTTGTTTTAAACTTTGGGCCATCTCAGATTTTTGTCTGGGGCAAAGTAACTACAGGAGAAAATATGACAATATTTGTCATGCTTACCAATTACCAATTGCGGATTGGGTTGATCAAATATTATCCAGTGTTTATAGGTTAATAGTTTGTAACCTGTCCGGATAAGAATTGTAGATCCCTCGATTCCTTGAAGTATAAAATAATATACTTTATTCATAATATATTTCTCAACTATATCAAGTATGCAAAGATTATAATCCTTAATTGAATATCAAAATGTAATATCACAAATTCGTATATATATATATATATATATATGTGTGTATAATTTTTTTTTAATTTACACTTTGATTACTAGCATACGAGTACTCCATATTTTTGTGCTGCGGATTTCGTTTGAATTATTCAGCTTAAATTCAAAAATTTAGTTTTAATCTTTAGCCCACTGATGGTGAGGAATGGTTTGCATCTACCTCGTTCAGACCTCGTTATTAGATTTTTGCCGTCAAAATTCATTCAAATAGCAGCACATAGCTTGATAGTTCAGGCAATTAGATTCCCTGTATTCGTTCATAAAAAGTATAGTTTTTTCGTCGGCATTTATCGTGCCAAAACAACATATTTTTAATTTTATTAGTCTATTCAATTCAAGTTATAAGAGAATTACGGTAAACAAATAAAGAACATTTCTGTATCATATTTGGATCTCGTTTTTTTCTTAGTCATTCGAAGAAGGTCCTTGACCCTCGTGTTAGAAAGTATACGACTAAACAAAGGGACACCTTCACGAGAAACGTTTCGAATGATTAGAAGCCGACAAAAAGGGCGTTCTTTGAAATCGAAATAGTTAAAGTGCTATCAGAATGAGAAAGTTCTGTAATGTGATTGTAATTTAAAAAACGAACGAAAGATTTACAGATGTGAAAAAATACTCAAAATTGATTCCTAGATCTATAATTTCATCGTTATTTGGTAACTAGTCTGGAGTACTATAATGTCGACAAGATATGGAAAATCTTCGAGAAGGTTCCAAAACCCGATGCAATGTTTAAACAATACATCGGATGTGTTAACTATTTTTAAAGAGAACAGTTTTTATTTTAAGAAATGATTATGATTATAAAATATACATAAGCAGCACTCATTCTTTTTATTATGCCTGTACGTATATAAATCATGTTTCTTGAGAATGCCTTATTTCAAAAGATGTTTGTGCAACCAACGTTATGGTGGTAAGAAACCGACCCACCAACCAAGGCATTATCAGCTAAACATTTACAGGATACTATTTCACTTTTAACTATTTAATATCATTTATGCTGCTACATTATAAAATAAAGAACGTCATTAATTTTATCAATTTTTTTTTTAATATTTCGTATTTGATATAATGTTTATATAATAAAAAAAATATATGTAATCTCAAAAAAAGTCAATAATAGCCCAATCTTTTATAATCTGTTCTGTCATGTACATATAATTCCGTACGTAACTTTCTTTTTTTATGAAAAAGTTGACCATGGACTTACTTTCGTGATGTAACCTCATTATTCGTGAATAATTTGTGCCGTTCTTTGTTATTTTTAGTCTGTGATAACTTTTTTTGGCGCGATAAAGTTTGCGGTTTTTGAATGATTTCGGTATGTTATGGTAACTGACTGTAGGAAGGTATTGTACGTTGCCAAGTCGAACATTTAAGCGAATCTGAAGGAAGACTTCGGTTTAAAGACATTTATTTATTTCTCATAAAGAACACAAAAGTTCACTTATAATAAGAAATTACAATAATTTTGCCTGAGGGTACATTTAAAAGTCTGCCTTATGAATTATATACAGTGAGATAAAATGTTGCGGGTAGTTATATTACACAAACATGTTTAGGTAGGGGTTACATTAACTTATAAATTATTTTGCACATATTCCATTACACGTTTTTTGAATATAGGAAAACTCTTGCTATTAATGATTAAGTCTGATAATTTATTATAAATTTGAACTCCTTCAAATAAAATGTTTTTCTTTCCATAGTTGGTTCTGGTTTTTGGAAGTTTTCCACGGGGTGCCTTCCTATCTCAGGAGGCTGTTGGGGGCATACCTCCAGGACCGGGTAGTCCTCTGGGAGGGGGGCGATGGGCGTCTTGTCCGGCGTCGGGTAGGCTGTGGCGTTCCACAGGGGTCAGTTCTCGGCCCAATTCTGTGGAACGTTGGCTTCGACTGGCTCCTGCGGACATCCGTCCTTCCCAGAATGGGGGTGTTGTGCTATGCGGACGACACTCTCATCACGGCGACAGGGCGGAATTATCAGGAGGCGGCTCGCCTGGCCGAAGTCGGTACGTCGCTCACAGTGGACCGCATAGGAATGTTGGGCTTGAGGGTCTCCATCTCAAAAACGGAGGCCCTCTTATTTCACGGTCCACGTCGAGGCCCCCCTCGAGGGGCGTTTATCACCGTCCAGGGGACGGTGATTAAGGTGCAGGCCCACATGAAGTATCTGGGCCTGACCCTGGACGGAAGATGGAGCTTCGGGCAGCATTTTGTCCAACTTGGCCCGAAGCTCATCAACGCTGCTGCTGCCTTAAGCCGGCTCCTACCAAATGTAGGAGGGCCGGAAACGCCATGCCGGCGATTATACGCCGGTGTTGTGCGGTCCATGGCTCTGTACGGTGCTCCCATCTGGGTGGACGCTCTCACCGCTCGGAACAAGGTTCTCTTGCGAAGGCCTCAGAGAATCATAGCGGTGAGGGTGATACGCGGATATCGTACGGTGTCGTGGACGGCGGCAACACTTCTCGCGGGCGATCCGCCTTGGGAGCTCCAGGCGGAGGTGCTCGCGGTGTACCGGTTCCGGGCGGAAGTGAGGTCGCGTGGCGACCGTCCAGGGTTGGAGGAGGTGCTGCGAATCAGGACTCTCGCCCAACAAGCCCTGATTCGCAGGTGGGAGGAGGATCTGAGGTCCCCATCAGCAGGCCTGGCGACAGTGGAGGCGATCCGTCCCCACTTGAGTCGCTGGGTAACGAGAAAAGGCGGCACACTGACCTTCAGACTGACTCAGGTGCTTACTGGACATGGGTGCTTCGGTAAGTACCTGCACGGAATAGTCAGGCGGGAGGTAACGCCCTCCTGCCACGAGTGTGGTGCGCCTACGGACACGGCATGCCACACTCTGATGGAGTGTGCCGCTTGGGGGCCTCAGCGCCTTTCCCTGGCGACTTTAATCGGCGGAGACCTTTCGCTGCCGAGCGTGATAAATGCCATGCTTGGTAGCGAAAGGTGCTGGATGGAGATGGTCTCCTTCTGCGAAAATGTCATGTCGCAGAAGGAGGCCGCGGAGCGGGAGCGCGAGGAGAGTGCCTCCGCTGACCCGCTTCGTCGAAGAAGACCGGGGAGAAGACGCCAGCGCTATGCGCAGCTTCTCCTCCCGCCGTGAGTGTCGCCGGGGCCAGAGGGTCTCTGTACCCCGAGTACCCCCTAGGATTTGGAGGCCCGCAGAAGCGGGCCAACCGTCGGGACGGCACGGTAGTATGCGCAAGCGATCCCGTGACGTCCCCCGACAAGATGGAGTGGGTACCGCTGGTTTTTAGTGGGTATTCCGGCGCCTTCAGCGCCGGCGAGTCCCACATACCCCCCCACCTTATGTGGGGGAAACACATAAATGTGTTTTTCCAGCGAGAAAAAAAAAAAAAAAAAAAAAAAAAAAAAAAAAAAAAAAAAAAAAAAAAAAAAAAAATGGTTTTTGGAAGTTTTAGTTTATTACGTTTTCTAGTGTGGTATCTATGTGTTTTTTTATGAAAGTGTAATTGTGAATGTGTTTTATTTGTTATTATTTTTCTAATCAACATGCAGGTTTTTAAAGAAAAAGAAAAAATCAATTATACAGATTTATATTAAGAAATTTTGTTTTTTTTTTTGTATAATTCAGCGGATGGCGTCATATAATCATATTTATAAAGAACTTTAATAATTTTATTTTGTAAAGTTTGTAATGGCTTTATGTTAGACTTCGCAGCAGTTCCCCATATTTCAATAAGATATTCTATATGAGGTTTTACTAAAGAATTATAAATAATAGGACGAATTTTATTAGGTATACATAAGGAAATTTTACGTAGTGTTCCTATCAAAGGGGATATTTTATTGACTTGACTTACCACACACATATTTTCAACTTATGTTAAATTTTACAGAAAAGCAATACTAATAATGTAACTTTTAAAAAATGTAGTCCTTATCGATGACATTTAATTTAAGGAGTGGATTAATTTAATTTTTTTTCTAAAAATATTAATTTAAAAATTATAAGGTATATAACAAACCCGGGCAAGCACCACTGAATTTTCATGTGCTTAATTTGTGATTATAATTCATCTCGTGCTTTACGGTGAAGGAAAACATCGTGAGGAAACCTGCATGTGTCTAATTTCACTGAAATTCTGCCACATGTGTATTCCACCAACCCGCATTGGAGCAGCGTGGTGGAATAAGCTCCAAACCTTCTCCTCAAAATGAGGAGAGGAGGCCTTTAGCCCAGCAGTGGGACATTCACAGGCTGTTTCGGTTCGGAAGGTATATAACAAATCTATTTTACTATAGCATTTTTATTTTTTATTAGTATGTTTATTTAACTGTAATAAATAGCGTTTAATCAAGAATATGGTAAATATTGTGATTATGCGTTATTTTGATGCAAATATCCTCTAAATAGTATGCTTATTACCCCGACAGGAGGTTTTTATAATCCGAATCATCGATTCTACAACTGAATATAAAAATTTAGTATAGTTGTATTCTGATTTGAAAGTTGAGTGAGTCAGTATAATTCCAACAAGTCAGTTTTAGATGCCACGCGGCAGTATATTGACTGTGTAAGGAGTCGTTTAAAATTCTTGTGCCGTGTCTAAAGGACAATATACCTATTTAGTTACTCGCCGTTCCAAAATAATAGTACGAAAATAATTATTTATTCTGTTCAACGCTAATTACAAACTATGGGAATATTGAATGGGAAAAACCCACAGATCGTAACCCATATTACTTTATCTTTCACTACGTTTTAAGGTTTCCTGAGTTCATATGTTTGCTTTTGAACGAGCGAGACGAACCCCTGTTAGTATGTAATATGTACACATATACATGTGTGAGTGTTACTTTCCTCTCGCATACCATGGATACGAATGACGATATTGACTTTAAACTTACTTCATCTGACGCGTAATTGCATAATGAACACCTAAATATTTTCGTTACATTCATACATTATTTTTATATTAAAACCCCGTGTGATGAATATGGTCAGAAAGAACTTTAAAAGAGATGTTATTAATGTACGCAGAAAAAAAAATTAAATACGTTTTTGTATAGTCAATTCAAAGTCATAAATCTTATTCAATATAGAAGTGTTACACTTGTTTATTGATTGTCTAATAATTATTTATATATATCTAATGACATTTTGTTATATAAAATAGGTCAGCGGATGGACAAATGGGCTGATGGTGGTCTAAATTGGTCACCCCCACCCATAGTGATTGGCGCTTTCAGAATATTAACCAATCCTTACATCGCCAATGCGCCACCAACCTTAGGAATTAAAATGGTACGTCCCTTGTGTCTGTAGTTACACTGGCTCGATAACCCTTTCAACCTGAACACAACAATACTAAATACTGTTGTTTGTGGAGGACATGTGGAGGTAACCTACCCACGGGCTTGCACAAAGCACTGCCACCAAGTAAAGTGTAAAAATTATCCTTGTTGGTTAGATTACTTATTTAGCCTTCTTAGAATTCCGTTACTGCCGATTACATTGTCTCAAAGGTATAGCTTATCATAACTGCGCATGATCAATATTTCTTATTATTATTTTTATTGTAAAATTTTTTTATATTATATAACTGTGTGTGTGTGTTAATTTAAATTATATAACTGTGGCATATATTAAGTGTAAAAAAAGTGCTTACATCAATACTTAAAATATGATTTTTGCATAACCGTTTCAATATTGGGAAGCGGTTCACGCATGCGCAAATATGCGTACAGTGAGAGTGCTCGGGAAAGTATTTCTGAACGAAAGAGGTCATCATCAATACCCAGCGAGTCGCACCTGATTTTGCATAATGTCTGAATGACAAAGGCGAATGAAATTATTTAGATACGGTAGGAATATACGAATCAAATTCATATTTATTTATTGGGAAAGTGCCCCTTATCACTAAGTACTTAATAAACATTTTTACAGGATACACAAATCGAGTTGTTACGTCATGACAGGCGTTTTGCATTTAAAATTGTATAAATGTAAACTAGTGTTATTAAAAAAAAAAAAACAAAATTTAATTATAACATCGAAGAAAGATCCTTGTGGAGGTAGATTTAAAAAAAGAACTTATTTTTGAGAAGGAAATGTTGGTATTGTCATAAATAGATTTATATTACAAAGCTATATACATATATACTTTAAAGTTCTTAAGTTTGAACGCGCTAATACCAGAAACTATTCACAAATCGATATGTTACGTCATGACAGCTGTTAAAAATATGTTATAAAAGTAAATTAGTAAGTGTTTTATTTATTTTATAATTTAATAAAACGAAGACAGATACTCGTTGAGGATCGTATATTTGAAAAGGAAAATGTTGACATTTTTATAAATCATAAGTATATTATAAAGCTAAAGACTGTTTGAATGCACTAATATCATGATATTTTTTTAATAAAGGCTTTAATGTAAATAATTACGTTTTATAATAGTAATAATAATATCCTGGGACATTATTCACACACGGCTATCTTATCCCAAATTAAGCACAGCTTGACTATGGAGACCAGACAATTGATATATTACGTATACTGCTTTTCTTTTGTAAATACGTACTTATATAGATAATTACACCCAGACTCAGGACAAACAGACATGTTCATGCACACGAATGTCTGTCCTGGGAGGTAAACGAACTCATAATCTTCGGCGTGAAAGGCAAGTATCTACCAACCACGTCATCTGGCCTGCCAGTTCATAACTAATGAATGGTTCATTTTACGTTCTCCAATTGTTGAAGTAGTAGACTACATTATTTTCATTGTACTTCTAGAATTCCATATAATATATAATTTAGTATGAACGTATTCATAACCGACGACCTTGTTGGTCTAGTGGCTTGATGTAATACCCCAGAACTAGAGGTCCTGGATTCAATTTCCAGGTCGGGCCAATAAAAAGTTATTGGGTTTTTCTGTCAGAAAATTCTCATTAGGAGTCAGGAGTCTGGAAGTTGGAAGTGTGTACACTCCCGTGCCTCGGAAAGCACGTAAAGCCGTTGGTCCTGCGCCTGAACTCTTTCCGGTCGTGTCGGATTGCCGTCCCATCGGATTATGGAAGTTAGGGAATAGAGAGTGCACCTATATTTGCGCACACACTTGTGCACTATAATATCTTCTGCGTAGTAGGCTAATCTCTCTTGATATTGGCCGCTGTGGCCAATCGGTCTGGAGGATATTTTTATTCATAAACGATGATAGCACTACATCAAATATAAAAAAAATGTATGATAAGCGGGTTTTTAATTCGCTCATAGAATTTGAATTGTAGTTTACTAGTATTCTTGTCAGATTTCACGCAGTCATGATTTGATATATATTGAGATACAATTACTTTTATTAATTTTAGTCCTTTCGAGTTAAACTGTTTTTAATATAAATAATTCTTATTCAAATAAATTATTTCATTAAATTGTTTTTTTTACACACTACTGTCATAAATTTAAATTTGATTCTTAAATAAAATAGAGTTAATACGTATATGGGTGTAGACAAAACAGTTCAGTATCTCTTTCTCCTTCCTCTATTTGTCGACCAATTTTCTTTTCTCTTTTTATTTTTGTACATAAAAAAGTTACAAAACACTAAATGTAATAAAAAAAATAAAAAAGTTGTTTCTGTTAAGTAATTCCTATTTATATAATGTGACAAAACATATTTCTTATTTTACCATTTCAAACCAGTTTTCAATATTTAAGGTAAAAGGGAAAGCGATCACCGTAATTATTAATCCATTTATATCGAAATATGGCTAAAAATAAATATATACTGTTGTATACTTTCAAAATGATTTTATATATCAAATTAATCACAATACTTATAAATTCCGCATTCACATAAAACTACTAATCCGATTTTTATATAACTTTCACAAAATGATAGATACTAGTTTCGAAATATGAAATATTATATTTTGTCAATAATCGGATAATAAGTTATCAATCTTAATGCTTTAAAGCAATGGGAATAGAATAAAATTAAAAATAATGTATAAGCAATGTCCGTAATAAAAGAAAAAAAATATTTTTTCATTGAACTGAGATTATCGTATACGAATAGGTATGAAGGGTTAATCATCGGTTTATATATAGTTTATCTTTAATGTATAAACACGGCATACATGTTTTTTTATTACCTTTTCCTTCAAAGTCACTGTAATTTTATTATGAAGAAACGCAAAAATATATAATTACACTTTTTACAAGAGAAACCCAAGCGTACAAAAGTGCTCAGTAGTAAATTTGAAGAGAACTTTTAAAAAACTTAGCGTGTGCTAAGTAACGCAAGGTCGTTATTTTTCTCAAAACAAAACAAGACTTTATAGACAATACTCTTCTAGGGAATTAAATCATTAGGCTATTTTAAAAAAAATTATAGTATACAATATTATTAGTAAATTTATATGCAGTGTTTCTTTTTCAAATCGGTGGTGGTGCTCGGATTCTCGATTTTCGTAAATGGTATGTGTCTATATTGAATTAAGAAAGTAATTAAGAAAAATTGAAAAACAAATGAATCATACGTGTCATTTCTTACCCGGATTCGATAACAAGCGATAGTACAGTACGGATCTTTTAGAAAGAAAATTATTTGTAACTATGGCTTTTACTTGTAACACAGTGCTAATTAATATTAAAGTAAATGCTTTGATTTAGAACATTTAAAAGCTAGGAGAATGTAAAGAGTAGGTGCTAACTGAATACGAGTGAATACAAAAATTATTTTCCATACAATAGAGTTCAGATTAGTAACATATAGTTATATTTGGCCGATTGTTTTTTTATTATAACAATGACACTATTTATTCATTAATTTTGACATTATAAAAAAATTACTAATGATTTTTTGTTATTCTCAATTTGAATTTGATTAGATTGAATCTGGAAGTGTACACTTATAATTGACATGCATATAAGATATACTATTATTGTTTTATAAATTAATTTTTTTCAATGATTTATATATGCATGTTGTAAGTGTGATACCGTAACCGTAACCGTAACAGCCTGTGAATGTCCCACTGCTGGGCTAAAGGCCTCCGCCTTTTTGAGGAGAAGGTTTGGAGCTTATTCCACCACGCTGCTCCAATGCGGGTTGGTGGAATTCACATGTGGAAGAATTTCAGTGAAATTAGACACATGCAGGTTTCCTCACGATGTTTTCCTTCACCGTCAAGCACGAGATGAATTATAATCACAAATTATGCACATGAAAATTCAGTGGTGCTTGCCCGGGTTTGCCCACGATCATCGGTTAAGATTCACGCGTTCTTACCACTAGGCCAATAAGTAAGTGTGATATTACAAATAAATAAATAAACATATGTTATGATTTTTTATTTAAAATATTGGTATGTAAGCTTAATCGTTTCATAGCTATATAGGCTATTAGATACAAAGCGACAACGACAAGGGATTGGCAACGAGTGTAATATATAAAATGTATCTAACATTTAACTTTTGACTTTTTTTAAAATCTTGACTCATAAATGGTAGAAATTAAACAGTTTAGTTTTTATTAACATGTTTGATGAAAAAGGATGAAATTGGAGTTCAATTTATCGGAAATTATAATCCTCCTATCCTAATATATACGTAAAAGCTTATCAGTTTGGATGTTTGTTACTCAATCACTCAAAAACGACAGGACGGATTTATATACAAAATAGAGCTTTTACTCTGACTTAAAATAAACAGGCCAACAACGCACTTGCAAGCCGAGTTATTGCCTCTTGAACGTTTGCTCCTATTATATGTAAGGCTATCTAACCCCCACATGTAGGGGAAGTTGCGGGCGGATACTAATAAGAATATAAATGTGAAAGTTTGAGTTTTGTTATTTTTCACTAAATTACGGTCGAACAACTAGATACCAGCTGTATCAAGGTCGACTGATCAAGCGTAGGACCAACGGTTCTACGTACTTGGTACGTACTTACTGCCTTCCTTAATCCAGTCTGTTTCTGAGAATTTATTAACTTATAACTAAAAAATCTTATATGTCGACCTAGGATTCAAACTTTAGACCTAGTGATATGAAGCTTTTAAATCATTTAGAGCATCGAGTTTAATATTTCATGATGATGATGATGATGAAATGGTGAATGATGAGTTAATATTTAATTATTTCAATTATAATATCGCCAATTGATTTTTTATTATAACAATGATTTTTATTTATAATTTAATTTTGACATTTAAAAAAAATACTAATGATTTTTTTTTCTTTAAATTTGAATTTGATTAGATTGAATCTAGAAGTGCCATGTCCACTTGTAATTGATATGCATATTATATATACTATTATTGTTATATAAATTATTTTTTTCAATTCTTTATATGCATATTGAAAGTATGCTTTGACAAATAAAAGAATATAAGTTTGCTTTTGGTGGTAGGGCTTTGTGTAAGCTCGTCTGGGTATGTACCACCCACTCCTCAGATATTCTACCGCAAAACAGCTGTACTTGGTATTGTTGTGTGCCGGTTTGAAGGGTGAGTGAGCTAGTGTAATTACAGGCACAAGGGATATAACATCTTAGTTGCCAAGGTTGGTAGCACATTGCTGATGTAAGCGATGGTTAACATTTCTTACAATGCCAATGTCCACTTACCTCCACTTACCATCAGGTGGCCCATATGCTAGTCCGCCTTCCTTTTCTATAAAATAATAATAATAATAAATAAATCGAGTTAGTTAACCATATAATTTATCATATAATTATATAGCATATAAGGTATAGTTAGTTAGATATTACTTTAAAGTAAAACTCAGGTATTCGATGAGAGTTACAAAGTATGATTTCAGGTATATAAATGTAATTGACTCATATTTTTTTTTACTATAAATTAAATTCTATGATTAATTAAGATTTTAAATTTATTAAAACTAGTGAAATTATATGTCGGAGACTTTCGCGGATTATAACGTAGACATGTTCTATAAAAATCTCGACGTCATCCGTTTAGAAATTTCTTAATACATAGTTAGCTGGGAACCGTGGTGGTACAGTAGATGCAGAACAAGTGGAGCGAGTTCTTCGGATCTTAACCGAATATCGCGTGTTCAAACCCAGACGAGGGTTACTTAGTTTTTGCATAATTCGGGTTTTGAATTTACCTCATACTGTATGATATGCCGACTGGATCGGGAGCTTTGGCGCACATTGGGAGAGGCATATGTTTAGCAGTGGATTACGAAAGGCTGTTGATTGATTGATTGATTATATGATATGAAAAGAAAAACATTCATATGATACCTGTATGTGCCCAATTAAATTCTGCCACAAATGTATCCACCAACCTATACTAAAGCAGCGTGATGGATGATTATTCTATTAATTACCTTATATACCAAAAATTTAACGTAACAATGTACTTTGTAATAAACTATGATATGATAAATAAGAAATACAACATTTTATGATTATTATATTTGATTCGTATAAAAGTTTTCAATATCTTATGTGAATTAAATATTTAAGTTATATAATAGTGCTTGTAAAATATTTGTATTAATATATAATAACAATTACATATATGTTTTCCTATCGTTAGAAATCTCGTCAGATTTAAACTTGTTAAGTTTTCCGTCGTGTCTAACCAATTATACTACATTTCAAACAATAGACTACATCTTGACAATCTTGATACTAGGAGAATATTAATTAGACCACAAGCTGCATGGTTTTTATATATATAAGAGAATTTGTTTCTCTATATAAAATATAAATAATGATGATGATAGAGACAGTATGCATTCTTTAATAAGACTTTAACTCAACTACTGTAAGCGTTTAAATAAAGCATTATTAGAATAAAGTATATATTCATTGTAGCTTTATACTATATAGTGTATTTGAAAAATTTTGATACAAACACAATAGTTAAAATATACGTTTCTACGATCAATACAGTAACAGCTCGTTTATGTCCCACTGCTGGGCTAAGGCCTCCTCTCCCTTTTGAGGAGAAGGTTTAGAGCTTATTCCAACACGCTGCGGGTTGCATGAATGTGGGTGAATGATGTGGGTTGGTAGAATACACGTGTGACATAATTTCAATGAAATTAGACACATGCAGGTTTCCTCACGATGTTATCCTTCACCTACAAGAACTAAATGAATTATAAACACAAATTACGGACATGAAAATTCAGTGGTGCTTGCCCGGGTTTGAATCCACGATCATTGGTTAAGATTCAGGCGTTCTAACCACTAGGCCATCTCAGCTCAATAATATTTAAGAAACTAAAGGTAAATAAACTGATATTAGAACTTGAGTAAAAAGTGTTTTAAATATAACGCTTTCTTAGTTGAAATTTCAATCATTTTAATTAAAAATATATTAATCTTAATGACTGGCTGTGATTACAATTTTCACCTTTCACCAAAACATGAACAAACTGAACTACATATTATATTTTATGTAAAAGGACGTTTAAAATACGATTCACACTGGATAATGAGCGCGTAGACTTTACGCCGAGACTAACAAAGCTCATCAAATTTAATCTCTAATGATTGTCGTTATTACTTCCATTACACTTATTTTCATTAATATTTTTAAGTTATGGTATGTCTGAATGGAAATAAAACATACTGGCATGTGCCGACTGAATACGAGTGAATATATTGATTCTTGTCCTTATTATACTAATATTTATTACAAATGCTGTTTGATTTTATGGCACTGGATTAAAATTGTGGATCTTATATAAACAAAGTGGATATGTAGTTAAAATCGGCTATCTTGATGTGCTTAATTTGTCCCCACAATTCGTCTCCGGCTCGATGGTGAAGGTACGTGATTATACGGAAAGGTCTGCAGGATAACAGTTGGGTCATTTAGTGACTATTAATTTTTACTATATTTATATATACTTAATATAAATCTTAATTAAGTTTTTATTATGTATATTTATATATAGTATATAATATATGCTTACGCAAGAGCACTGTTTGTTTTAAAATGTTTGGAAAGCGTGGATGCGTTGATTAAAGTGTATGTGTGTGTAAAAACCATTGTTCATTTTCGTGAGAAAAAAGAAAATTAACTCTCTATTAAAATGAACAAGATACGGATGCACAGATAAATTATAATTATTTTAAATTATAAATTAGAAAAATGAAAGTGGAAAAATAACTTAACCTTAATTATATTAGTAAATACATGCCAAAACTTTTAAGTCAATTATTATTAACTAAAAATAGGTTTAATAATTATATATTTAATTAACCTTTATTATAATTTTTTCAAATATACATATTTTTTTAAATAACTAATAAACAAGTAAAATATAACATTGTACCTATTATCAAGATTACTCGCACTAACTTCATATGTGTGATTATGCGTTTAAAGTTGCAACCGTCATCTCACGCAAGTATCACGAATGATTAAAAAAAAAAAGCATCGATCGATTCCGAAATCCGTTCACGTCACCTCCGTACAGGCGTGTAACAATTTCGTACGCTCTAGTTTAATGCCGCCATCAAGTTCACTTTTGATGCGTCCGGCTACCAGTAGTGGGGTGAGATGTTTAAAACAGTCGGTCTATACGGCGTAGCAGCACTTGGTGTTAGCTTTCCGAAGGGGTGAATAAACATGAGGCGTATCACATTTGTCCTATTTCTCGTGGCGGCGGCCCGGGCTATGCCAGCCCTGGACAAAGATGCCAACGATCCCGGCTTAGTTGGCAGCGTCATTGGAGTCGTCAAGGAGTGCGTTGAAGGAGATGTGTCCTTGTGTCTCAAGGTGTGTTGGGGAACATTTAGT
Organism: Nymphalis io; assembly: GCF_905147045.1. Classification (NCBI taxonomy): domain Eukaryota; kingdom Metazoa; phylum Arthropoda; class Insecta; order Lepidoptera; family Nymphalidae; genus Nymphalis; species Nymphalis io. The sequence goes on from NC_065912.1 coordinate 6,295,463, forward strand.
GAGAAGTGTTGTGTGTGTGTTAGTGATCTTACTAAGTATGCTTTTGCTTGCAGGAGAAGGCTTTGAAATATGTGGAGAACCTGTCGTCTGCTCGTGAGATGGATCTCGCTGAAGGTGTCACCCTCATAGGCAATGGGTCACCAAGGTCCGCGAGGGCTTACGAGCCCTTAGCTGACGAACCCAAGATCAGAGAAGCGCAAGTGGAATCGCGGCTCGTGGACTCCGCAGCTGACTTCCTCGAGAACCATGTCATCCAATTCCGCTTACCCTCATCAGCTGTTGAAGGCATGAAGCGTTCTCTCGAAGAAGGTACGTTTTAAATCAACAAAATATTTGCATAGTTATTCAAAATAATTCTTAAAAATTAACAAATTAAATTTAATAGTATTAAAAATTTAAGAATATGTAAAACAGTATATTTAGAAACATCTAAATTTTGAATATGATGCAACATTTCTTTCGATTCACGGTCAAACCATCACACGTGTTAAACACGCTAAAAAATTTAAATGTGATGCATTTTACTTCAGTCACTTTCGTTTTTTAAACACGATCTGACTATTACATGAACTCGGCACGAATGACGTAATAAAAGTAAAAAAGATTACGAAATAAAAGATTTAAAAATGAATAAAAGAAAGAATTACCGCACGAAGAAAGAATAAAAATAAAACGGATGTAGGTCGTGTTGCGGAGAAAAAAAGAAACGATTTATTAACTCGGTATACTTCTTCCAATCTTAAATAAATAGAGCAAAACTATGATCGTTTTTTGGTCAAGTAAGAAACGGGCTTAATTCTACACGAATATATAAATGATTAAATATTTATTATATTAAATAAAAATGCTATATAGCCTTCATTGTTTTAGTAAGCTGTTAATTTTTATGACAATTACGCGCAATATTAAAACAAATAAAATTCTGAAGTTTATAATTCGATTCCATTTGGAACAAATTTCAATAGTGATTAATACCTTTTTAAAATAGGAAAATATGTAATGTGAGTTCTTAAATAATATTTATATTCGATAAATTATAGCAGATGTGTTTTAAGGAACTCTAAGTACGCTGTTGATATTGTTAGGCCTTGACTTATAAAAGTTGATTCTCAATAGAATTTGCTGACACATCGAAGATAATTACACTTTTACTTTCATGGCTACACTTTGCATTATAAAAAATCAATTTAGTTTATTCTTCGTTGACTTTCATTAAAATTATTGATTATTGATTATGAAAGAATTATTATAGTATAAATCTCTAGCTGAAAACAGAGAATTATTTAATTGATAAGAAATAATTATATGATATAAAAATCGCTAAGTAAAACTGAAAGATAGATAAAAATTTTACTTTACTAATATTTGATGCAAAAACGCTAATCAAAACATAATAATTGCTCGCTAAATGTGTTTAATTATTAAAATTTAATTCAGTTAAACTAAATTTATTATTACAATAAAATCGTTATAGTTTGTTAGTGTGTTAATATTAGTATTTATTTTAACCATAACGATTTCAAATTAAAAAAAAGATTTAATATTAGATTCATTTAAAACCGAAGATTTATTGAAAATCGATTAAAATTTAATCGACGAGCTCACATCTTAACTTTACGTCATTTAAACTAGAGCTTTTTAATCGTGTATAGTTTGTATATGCGAATTATGAACATATAATATTTTTTGGAAGAGTCAGTAAACTAAAAAATTAACTTACTTATTATTAATAATAATTATTTAGACTTTTTGAGGTAAAAGAATACTTTTTTCACTTCGTAGCTAATTTTTGCTTCGGTAATTAAATCACATTTTCACACTGAATAATTAGACATGTTCTCGTAACAAAGTAAGCCAAAATCAAAATAAGGAACAGAAAGTTCACTATAAAAACGTTAATATTTTGTTTTGTGGTTATTTATCGAAAATAACTATTCAAATGAAATGTAACGAAAGCAAATATATAGCAATTTGACAGACGTAACCTACAAAGGATGTGTCATGTTAAATACAGGTGATGAATTTGAAAGATACACACATGGTACCATTATTAAGAATTCATTCATGCACTTGTAAACTGGTTCCATTACGCTTAACGGTAAAATGTTTATAGATAACATCAAATTTGAATTGAATATTGTATCATTTGAATTCATCGAATGATACATTAATGCCAATACACAATCAGTTAAATATTTGTTTTCACTGGACCGAATAAACATCACACACATACACCTTGTTTTAAAAATTAAAAATTATGAAAATATTAATATCTTTCTAAATTAGGTAAATATAAACCAATCTTCAAAAAATAAAAGTGATACAAAATCAAACGAATATCAGTTTCATATCAACGATAAAACTATTTCCTAAATATTTCATTCATAATATTGGCACAGCAGTTGTTGCATTTGTAACACATACCACGTACCAGACAACGTGATCACCATATTATTACGATTCCACATGACTAGGCCATGAAAGTGGTACATTCCTCCTACGGTCATTAGACGCTTCCGTTCAAAGTCCTTGGTTCAAGCTTTCATGAGAAAACCAGTTTCTTAGCGAGTCATCGAGAAATCGACCCATAACAGGCCACTCCCAGACTGTCTTCTTTAAAGAAAGTTGATCTGCCAGTCCGAATGGACAATTACGATGTTATACTTTGTTGAGATAATTTGTTCAGTGAATTTATCTGATACGAAATAGCGAAGGGAAAGATAAGAACATGAATAAGTTTTGAATATACCGGTCCATACAAATACATTTGTGGTTTTATTTTAAATGCTTCACTACTTTACTTTAATTTACTTTATTGTACACCACAAAGAGAAAAAATATATACAAAATATAGATACAGCCTAAATAAAAGTCGAGCCGAGATGGCCCAGTGGTAAGAACGCGTGAATCTTAACCGATGATCGTGGGTTCAAACCCGGGCAAGCACCACTGAATTTTCATGTGCTTAATTTGTGATTATAATTCATCTCGTGCTTTACGGTGAAGGAAAACATCGTGAGGAAACCTGCATGTGTCTAATTTCACTGAAATTCTGCCACATGTGTATTCCACCAACCCGCATTGGAGCAGCGTGGTGGAATAAGCTCCAAACCTTCTCCTCAAAAAGAGGAGAGGAGGCCTTTAGCCCAGCAGTGGGACATTCACAGGCTGTTACGGTGCGGTACGGCTAAATAAAAGTAGCATACAATTTTTCCGACCTTATCACTACATAGCGATCTCTTCCAGTCAACCAACTTCACTACTGAGTTTGTTACCGGTACTTCTCGACAGAACATTCATTCCGGACCGGTAGCTTTAGATTAAATAGAATTATGTTACATGATTCTAAAGTCCATTTTGATTTAAATGCGTAAAATTAATTGCAAATGGTTGAAATTAAATTGGTTTTATAATTGATGAAAGCTAATATTGTAATAGAAAATCAATTAATGAATAACATGTAGGACAATAATTTAGTAGGTTATACAAATGCAATAGACGCGAAAACTGGTATTTGAGGAATTTGTACGGGCCGGAGTCACTTTCGTTTAGATTTCACGAGAAAGCTTAGAATATTCTTGTAGGCATGACTCACATAATTGACCATAATACCTACATAATTGTTGTTATCATACAACCATTATTTTTTAATTTTAAGAAATACAATGCCACTATTGTTCATTTATCTTAAACTTATTTTTGTTTAAATTTACAGCTCGTGGCAAGAAAAAGAAGATTAAGCAGCTCCTTCCTCTTTTGGCCATTGCCAAGCTTAAGATTATGGCTTTGATCCCTCTCTTCCTCGGTATCATCGCCTTCGCTGCTGCCAAGGCCGTCCTCTTAGCCAAGATTTCCCTTCTTGTTGCCGGTATTATTGCCCTGAAGAAACTCCTCGCCAGCAAGCACCATGAGACCAGCTACGAAGTGGTTGCACACCCGCATCATGAAGAGCATTACGCCAGCAGTGGTCATGGATGGGGCAGATCAATTGACGAAGCCCAAAACTTGGCTTACTCTGGACACGTTAAATCAGATTAAGAAGTGAGGGATCTCGCGAGGCTTAATCCTAGACTCCCTATTCCTCAAGATATATACGAACGATGATTGAAGAATACAAAGCGTTGTGCTATTTATTGTTATTGTTAAGGATATTTATTGAGTATTTATTTAACGAAATCCCTTTGTAAGGGATGGTAATGAGTATTACTGTTGTTTTGTTTTCCCATAAACTTTGTTCTGAATTTGTATGATCCCTCTCATCTCTCGTTATACTACGTTAGTATATTTTTCACACCCTATACGGTATCCGTATTTGTGTACTTTGTTTTATACAAATTTTATTTTATATACGTAAATATTGCTAAGATATAATATATGCTATCATGTGATCTAGTCCTAGTCTTGTCTTCTTAGTCCTAATACTTAATTATCATTTCCAATGTATTGCATCATTTGCGTCATCTTATGTATTTTTATTAGTCTATTGTATAATATTGTAAATAATGTATATAATTATTTTTTATTTAATTTTTTTTACCGCCTCACCGCTGTAAATTAGGCCTCATTTTATGTTTATGTATTTGAATGTATTTGTTCCATATATTACTATATTTTCATTATGATTATTCATTACGTATCATTATGTATTATAGTTTATTTAAGTTCACATATTTTGTAATATTATTATCATTATTATTATTTTTTATCGTTATTTCACTTCATTACAGTATTTTAAATTATATTGTTTGTCAAATGATTCGTACAAATAAAGAACATTAATGTAACCGTTTGTTTAATTTAATAAATATAAGAAATAAAAGAACTATTTAAAAAATAAGTAATCACTTTAAGTATTTATAATGTTATTATTACGTATTCCACTAACCCTTCCGTTATTTAATGGGGAGTATTTAACATGTTTCCGGGAGACGCGTTAAAACACATCGCTTCCACTCCACGATAACAGTAACCGTGGCCTTAGCGGGAGCGGTTAATAAATCCTCGATAAATAACGTTAGTGCATCAGTAATTTTTAATAAAACATATCATGAGTTGTACATAAATACTTAGGTAATTCTGGTAACTTTCCTCGTTACGAATAAATAGATAATTCTTTAATAATTATTTATCAACTATAACTGTTAAACACATTATAAATAACACATTTATTTATAAACTCACAAACTTCCTAAATTAAGCTACCCTCGTATCTTAGGGACCGAGGCCTCCCCATATAGAGATTACTTTGATGATGTATTGTATAACACAATACGAATATTTTACAATTTCATAACCATACTCGTATTTTTTTAAAGCAAATGAATGAATGAAAGAGAATGATGGAATGAATCATTTCCTTGAATTACGCCACAAATAAAATATATTAGTATTATCTATATGTACCTTATCATCAAGTTTTATTGTTTAATACTGTCATATAGGTATTCATTTAAATAAAATTTATAAAACAAGAAATGAAATTAAAAAATCTATTATTTTATTTATAAAACCAATTAACAATAATGAGTTTTATTTAAATACACTAATTCACATTGCCACACATGCAACTGTATTTCATCTAATACACATCTAATTATTAGTCAATTAAACATGATTTTTTAGTTGTGTAAAGCCCAGGCAGGGTGTGAATCCTCAATCTTTGATTAAGATTCATTTGCTCTAACCACCGAACCATTTCGATTTTTGTCAAAGGTGTCATGTGCTTTTTTAATATGAAATCGACACAATATTTATGGTCATTTCATTCGTTTTTAATTTATATAATTTAATTCGTATCTGCGTTAAATTTGCTAGTAAAATAACTGTTATTTACCAGTTCGTTTCAGATCTGGGGTATTTTCTTTTTATAAGTGTAATAGTTTTTAATCTGACGATAAATAAGACACCGTTGAGTTGATAAAGAAATTTGAATTTAGAATTAAATATACATTGCTATAAATCTCAACAAAGTTATCCATAGAAACGCAAACTTTCATTCTCATAGACGATATACAACTTGAAGTTCGACCTATAGATCTATTGTGCTAGTATAAACTCGATACTCGACACAGAACACGATCGTCAAATGTCAGAAAGTGATAAGCGATATTGTCTATAATAATTATAATATTTAATGGATACACGCATCAAAATAGCGTATCAATGTACGTCGGTTTTAACATTTCACGAGTGAGATACGATATCAGTTTTGATAAAATAGCACTGCTGTATTGTAATGTATGTAAAGGTGTTAACTGAATTTATAAGAAATACATTAATATGTTTGTTTCTTTATTAAAATTAGATGCTTTCAATAAATAATTAAATTAAATTAAAAAAAAATATAGGTGGAGGTAAATAAATATATTTCGCTTAAAATATGCAATATGTGACCCAACATGCCAATAAGTGAAGCTACTCGATAATTATCCGACACGAAATTACGTGCGCCATCTATTTACATTGATGAGACTATTTCAAAAACCTTTATAAGAGTGTCAACAAATTATAAGTTTAAAATAAGTATAAGTACACACATAAGTTTCAACACAATTTGATAAACAAGCAATCATTTATATTTAATGTATATATACACACACTCATCGTGTTTATACTCTGTCTATTAAAATAATCAATGTTGATTATGATTAATGAACTATACAACGTAAAGTTTAAATTATAAAACAAAGAATTGTGCATATAATATGTTTATATTCATAATAATTACACCCAGACTCAGGACAAACAGACATGTTCATGCACACAAATGTCTGTCCTGGGTAGGAATCGAACCTACAACCTTCGGCGTGAAAGGTAAGTATCTACCAAACACGCCAACCGGCCCTAGAAGAATCACTATCCACCCAGTGCTTAACTTCATCAAATCGAACGAAATCGGCTGGCATTTGTTATTCGGACTATCAATACACAGCTGAAACTATAAAGCATATATAATATAGCTATATTAAAGTATTAAGCTTATTTCAATTAGATTGCTTAATGTTTTATTTTTATTTTAGGTAGCTTACATAATAAGTAATAAATATGGTAATTCTTTATCGTACACCAAATAAATTTAAAAATGGAATATAGAAAATAAACATTTACAAGAAGTTTATTGCTAAGACAAAGATCTCTCCCCTTTTTTAACTTTAAGACATAGATAAGGTAAGAGAAAATAAAGAAAGTAACGTGTACAAGTCATAAAACATATAGAAAGATATTAAAAAAATAATGAAGACACTGTTCTTATACATTAATATCGCTTTACCCAAGGCTTTACTCGTGTCATAATTCAGAATTGCTATCAAACAATTCTCCTTACTCTTTCTTTAAAAATGAATGAGATTTTCACTCAAACTTTCAACCCTTACCTACTACTTTAGTGGTAAAATATTCAAAAACCCTCGGTTAGTGCTATCTGACTGTGTAAAAGGAACCCGCATGCAAATTTTCATGGCGCTAGCCCCAATAGTTTAGGCTGTGCGTTGATATGTCATCATGACATGATATCAGTCGGTCATTTATTCTTTCACATATATAGACGATACCTATAAATAAAAAGTAAAAGTTCGTAAACTTGTAGCCAACATGTTAATTATGTAGTTATATTTTTACTACTATAGGCTACTACTACTGGTGGTAGGGCTTTGTGCAAGCTCGTCTGGGTAGGTACCACCCACTCATCAGATATTCTACCGCAAAACAGCAATACTTGATATTGTTGTGTTCCGGTTTGAAGGGTGAGTGAGCCAGTGTAATTACAGGCACAAGGGACATAAAATCTTAGTTCCCAAGGTTGGTGGCGCATTGGCTATAAGCGATGGTTGACATTTCTTAGAATGCCAATGTCTAAGGGCGTTTGGTGACCACTTACCATCAGGTGGCCCATATGCTCGTCCACCTTCCTATTCTATAAAAAAAAAAAGGCTTTTGATACTGTATTCAATACGTCTAACCGCAGCTTTAAGTGGGCGTGACGCACCTGTACATTACTTTTTTATAAAGGTAGGCGGACGTTTAAATGGGTCACTTGATACTAAGTGGTCACCACCGCCCATAGACATTGGCATTTTAAGAATAATAACCTACCTCTTATATCGCCAATATACCAGCAACTTAGGGAATCAAGGTTATATTCCTGACTCACTCTTCAAACCGGAATACAGCAATACTAAATATTGCTTTTATGCGGTAGAACATCTGACAAGTGGGTAGTATACCCAGACAAGCTCGCACAAAGGCCTACCCCCAAGTAAATAACTATTGTTTCTTGCAACAAGATACAGATTTATTTTTGAAATGAGCGAAAAATATTATAAGTGTGTCGGTTATACAGTAAATTATAGAACGGTGCTCAGTTGAACAAACAAATTCGTATTCTCAATAACTAGGAAACCAAACCACAGCTTTTGAAAATTTTGGACATTTTCAACATTATCTATATATATCTACGAAAATAATCCTACAATATAATGTACGGCTATACTCAGACAATAAATACATTGTTATCATTACAAAATTTCAAATTTGATCTCGATTCATTTATAAAATCATCTTGTATGTGTTTTTGAGAGTGAAGTGTATAGTATAGCAATGCGTCGTTGTGGGTTGAAGGCTTTATCATAACCGTTATTGTTATTGTTCAACTTGTGGAATATATAATTTTAATAATATATTCGTTTCTACAATATACAGCATGTAAAGTAAGTTTGTTCGTCGTGTTATTCAAATTTAATAAAAAGATAATTGGGATTTCGACGTACGAGTTGTATCATTATCATATCAATATATTTTATATTACCTACATGATACTTATATTAAAATATCCTTATGAGAGTCAGCAACGTTTCACTTTGTAACGTTACGTATAAAAACGTTGTGTTCAAATTAAACCTTGAAATTGTACTAATATCGCGTCGATGAGGTTTCACTTCTATAAAACATAATTCTAAGCAATAATAAATATTGGTAAATAAAAAAGCAGACAGTGAGAACCAAGTAAGAAGCTAGTCCAAACCTGTAGCATGCTTACTAGCTAAGTCACGCAACTTTCTTTGTTTGGGTGTCACGTTCACACAGTAACCGGAATAAGGTGCGTGTGCGCATCGTGCATTTTACTCCTACAAGATTTTGTCATGTTCGATGACCTAATAGTCGAAACCTACTTCGGTATTAAGTTACTTCATTTCACGATGTCTCATTGTATTAAGTTCTTCATATTAATACATTTGTTTTGGTTTTAATTTGTTACTCATTATATTTTTTAGTGTCATTTACATACAGGCCTAATAAGGGTTTGACAAAGAGGTTGAATATATGTCTTTTAATTTTATATTATTTAATAAGCAATTAAATTTAATACTACAATTTCAGTTTTTTTTTTTTTTGAAAATACAGATCTTTCCTAACAATATAAAATTTTAATTAAATTTTTCAAATTTAGAGTCATTTTAAAGTTTTACGTAATGATTTAATTAAAAAGAAACTCCGTGGAATTTATAATTTTTTTTTTCATATTGTATAATCTTTGCACATATTTTGAATAACTTTTCACTTTGAAGTTTATTCGTAATACAGTTTATATAATTTGAACACACGAATAATTATAATAGATTTTTGCGTAAATTGGTAGGTAGACTGGCAAGTGGGCCACGTAATGTGGGTGTAACAGGGTGCAACAGTATGAGGTGACTACCGCCCATAGACATCGTCATTGTAAGAAATATTAACCATCCCTTACATCTCCAATGTGCCACCAAGCCGTTGAACCATAATGTTATTCCTCTTGAAATAATAATAATAATATTACTGCTTTGTAGTACTACCCAGACTGGCTTGGACAAAGCCCTGCCAAATATTAAATATATAATTTTATATTATGATATATACATGGTTTATTATGTATTTTTTTATAGAATAGGAAAGCGGACGAGGATATGGGCCACCTGATGGTAAGTGGTCACCAAACGCCCTTAGACATTAGCATTGTAAGAAATGTCAACCATCGCTTACATAACCAATGCGCCACCAACTTTGGGAACTAAGATTTTATGTCCCTTGTGCCAGTAATTACACTGGCTCACTCACCCTTCAAAACGGAACACAACAATAACAATTACTGCTGTTTTGCGGTAGAATATCTGATGAGTGGGTTTGTGTCAGGTGGGCTTTGTGCAAGCTCACCTGGGTAGGTACCACCTACTCGTCGATATTCTACCGCAAAACAGCAGTACTTGGTATTATTGTGTTCCAGTTTGAAGGGTGAGTGAGCCAGTGTAATTACAGGCACAAGGGACATAAAATATTAGGTTCCAAGGTTGGTGGCGCATTGGTTATGTAAGCGATGGTTAGCATTTCTTACAATGCCAATGTCTATAAGCGTTGGTGACCACTTACCATCAGGTGGCCCATATGCTCGTTCGCCTTCCTATTATATAAAAAAACATATACCTTAATAGTTGAGCTTTTAGTTTTTTTTTCCAGTTCATTGGTGCTTGCCCGATTATAACCGAGAATCGTTGGGATAGATTTACGTATTCTAGCCACTTAACCATAAGGCTTTTAGAGACTAAGAGTTGAATTATAAATTGTTTCGATTAAGCTTACAAATTTCCCGAAAATTATAAGAGGAAAAAATAACGAAATAACTTAATGACAAATTATTTTAGAGGATAAATAGTTAAACCAAAAGTTATTATGCCTTTAATTTGTCTTTGCAACAGCAAATAAATTACACGCTTGTGTATTTAATTCAAAGAGCTCTTTATCCCCTTAAGGAGAACAATATTGAACCAAATGTGCCACGCTTCATTTAAATTTCATGGATATATATGGATTTCTATAGAGATTTCCTCAGGATAGTTTCACAATAGAGCAAAGGAATTTGAAGAAATCTTCGGTGAAAATCCAATTGGCTATTGGGGTATCTATCTCTCTTTTTGTTATAAAAATTTTAGGGCTGCTGAAAAGTTTACAGGAAGTCATAAAATATTAACGTACAATAAAAAAATTTGTTTTTTTATAGTATAGGTAGGTGGTCGAGCATATAGGCCTGATGGTACGAGGCCACCAACGCCCATAGACATTAGAACGGTAATAAATTTTAACCATTGCTTTCATCGCCAAAGCTCACCAACATTGGGAACTAAGATGTTATGTCCCTTGTGCCTGTAATTACACTGGCTCACTCACCCTTCAAACCGGAACACAACAATACCAAGTAACTGCTGTTTTGCGTTAGAATATTTGATGAGTGGGTGGTACCTACCCAGACGAGCTTGCACAAAGCCCTACCACTAGTAAAGTGTCCACTTAAGTTTTTATATTTCTATTCTATAGCTAGTATCAGTATTTGAAGTGTATTATGTAATTAATCATACTATGGGGATGTTATCTAAGTGTTGTAAAGTTATTCTACTCGATACACCCTTAAGGGAAACTTTTCTCAGACATCCTGTACATCATTAATTTGTGAAAACCGCTTTTATATTCTACCAGCGGCTTTTACTCTTCTGCCAAGTATCTAGAAAATAGAACATATTTACTCGATTCTATTCCTTAATGTTAATTAAATAAGATCGTTTTTCGTTTCAATGTGTTAAAAATCTTTGAATATGGATAATGAACTCTCTCCGAATAGAATGTAATTGTTTGTCACTTGTCAATGTATGAAACAGCAATTGTGCTGTATAATGTTATATTTACATATGACAGAAGTCGATGATATCCCAAAATTGTACAATCAATAATAAACTATATCACAATAGATTTAAATATCAAAATTGCTTATAACAATCAAGAGCTATCAGTATATTTAAATGCTGGACATTTAAGACTAAAATAAAGTATAATGTAAAGCTTATTTAACAACAAATCTACTTGAGTTAAACCCTATTCTCATTATTAAGACATAAAAAAACCATAAAGATATTCCATAAAAATATTAATTGTTAATTAACCAAACATCGCTTATTTAAAAAACAAAATAGAGAAAATTCAAAAACAAATTTAAAATAGACGCAGCATAAAATTATACACTATAATGGTTAAACATAACTATTCATTTAAACAAAGAGAGATCACAAAAGTTAAGTGAAAACAAAAGTATGTAACGGTTAGCCAAAGCACCGAGTACAGCGCAAACGAACGACATAATGTCCTTCACGTCTCCTTATAATGTTACATGCTATTGCTTATGTATTCTATATTTGAATTTAATTTCCACTTTTAAATTTCATGTTGAAATATAATTAGTATTTTAAAATAATATTTAGGCGCGACTTGGTATTGAAAATAATTATATATAATAATCAATTGGTTATATCTTGCTTTTCTTCTAAAACTAATTCAAGCAGTATTACAAAACCAGGAACTGTATATGACTTTATATGGAAATACTGTGTTATTATTTAATATATTTATACTCAGTTATAGTGCTTTAATATAATTATGTATTTACGCAGTATTTCGTTTTTCGAGCATATTTCAACATTTCTCATCAATTTTAACTTATTAATTTATAATTTAGAAAAGCAGACAAGCAGATGAGACACCTAAGCCAGGTTCCATGTTACGTATTATATGTTACACCCCTTTTACCTTTAATTACACAGGCTCACTAAGCACCCAAACCAAAACACCGGGTCCTCAGGTTGGCGGTGAATTGGCGATGTAAGAGATTTGGGCGCTGATTACCGCTCACCATCGGGTGATCCACTTGCCAGTATACCTATTATAATAAAAAAAAAAGAAAGAAAACAACGAAGCTAATTTATTTTTATAAAGAATTTTATAACCAATGAATATTAAAATAAAAACAACTAACATACTATATGTAGTGAAACATTGAAACAGACGCGTTTCACTCAAACGTTACATTCTAAAGTGACACTCATATTTATTTTATTTTATTTATTTATTTTTTTTTTTTTATAGAATAGGAAGGTGGACGAGCATATGGGCCACCTGATGGTAAGCGGTCACCAAACGCCCTTAGACATTGGCATTCTAAGAAATGTCAACCATCGCTTATAGCCAATGCGCCACCAACCTTGAGAACTAAGATTTTATGTCCCTTGTGCCTGTAATTACACTGGCTCACTCACCCTTCAAACCGGAACACAACAATATCAAGTATTGCTGTTTTGCGGTAGAATATCTGATGAGTGGGTGGTACCTACCCAGACGAGCTTGCACAAAGCCCTACCACCAGTGAATTTATTTATTTGGGAAACATACAGCATAATATAATACATAAATTTTAGTAACAAAATAAATTTCACTTAAGCCAACAAAGTTTCCACTTATACAAACAAACATTGAGTGAACCTAACGATAACAAGTTATTTAACAATTTATTAAGATATATGAATAAAGTATTAAAAATAATTTAAAACAGAAAAAAAAAACGATAAGTATATTACTGACAAATACAGTTTCTTAGAGCTTCTTTGAACTTAAATAAATTTTCGTTAAATATATCTACACTAGTGTAGCGTTTATTATGATTGTCACATGCTCTTACTAAAAAGCGATTTTTAGCATAGTTCGTTCTACACATTGGGACATAAAAGGTATGTTTTGAACGGGCAATGGAATGTGAGCACTTATATTCGAATATATATTAAATAAATTATTGAATCTCGGCTGAATAAATTATTTAAAATATTGAATAAATTATTGAATAATCACAAACGATTAAAGATAATATAATATTATCGTATATCGTATTTATTATTACGTATACATAGTACGAGTATGTTATGCTCGTCTGTGCTGACCGTAGATGGTCAAGAAGTTGAAAATTACATAATTGGATCGTTTGAATTCATGTTCTATACGATTCTTGTATACAATACTTTCGCTGAATAAGTTTTGCCTTCAAATAGTCTCATAACATTTTTCTCTGGCATACAAATCGTCAATAAACATTGTATCTACAACAAACTGCCGAATTATTGATGGCGTTTGGAAAGTAATGAAATTATACGGTGTCGTAATAAATTATCACCTTCAAAAAGTCATTTTGCAATCTATGGTTGGATATAATGAAAATGTTTATAGATATAAGATAATGAAGAAATTACAAGAAAATACAAGAATATTAAATTACAAGAATATTAGTAGATTTTTTTATTCATTTTCTTATAAAAACACAAACTTATGTATTTAAAGTCTACACCTTCTACATTGTTTTTGATTTGAGCGAATTAAAAAATACATACACTTCAAAGCATTACAAACAAAAAAAAAAGTAATTTGTTCCTGGATCAAAAGTCTAATTAGAAAACTGTGTGAAAATAATAGAAAGCTTGTAAGCCAAAATATGCTATGAAATGATGACTTTATACTTTAGACTTTATTATAACCATTGTTCTGATATTTTGCACTCACAACCTCTTACTGAAACGTAATGTAATTTATTATTCTTCATTTTGAGAATAATTTTGTAATCCTTACTTCCAAAACATTTTGGAAATAATATTTATACCTGTGTATTTGGAACTAAGAGTAATACTGAAACAGCATTTTAAAACAAAAAAGTTCCTCTTTTCGCCTCCACAGGACAGAACCCTATTCAACGTGGAATTGCCGCTAGCATTCTTCTCACCATTCAACGCCATTTAACTATTTTAGTATGTACTCATTTGAGTCTTCAATGTATATAATTTATATATAAATACATATAATAGATAAATAATAACAATAAAATATAATGACAGTAAAAATTCTAATAAACTGAATTTCTGGAACAGCAGGAATGACGGATAAAAAATATATTTGCCAAATCTATGTAAAAAAAAAAAAAAACGAATACTAGATGATATTGTCAGCTACACCAAAAGTAAGTACATTATCTTAGCACAAGTAGCACTTAGTTTTTAAGTTGGTTAAAATAAATTGTAAAATTTGATCCACACGGACTTGCAAGTAACAGGTGAAGTTAAAAAAAAGCTTGTATTCCACTAATATTGCATAATATATAATAGGCAACAGTAACGAACAGATTATAATTATGATGATACCCCGTTAAAAAGACGGTCCTGTGTCATCCAAGAAGCTACCATTGTTTCTTTGAATAACTATTTATAGACATATCTTGTCTTATCCTTATATTTTTACAATTTTATCAAAACCGTTTTAATAATTACTTATTAAAATATCCGTAGAAGTTTCTACGCTATTCAATTAAAAGCACATACTTTAATAACTTCAAAAGAACTCTTGAATTTATAAGATTAAATGCTACCGAATTATTAGCTAATTGTAGAAAATTTTACACTGTATATCTATATTTATCTTAAACTTATATTTATCTTATTTAGCACGTGTATTGGACCTGTTACTTCATCAGCCCACTAACAAAGCTTTTGACGTTTAGCGCAAGAATAAGTGATGTGTGGTTGATATGATCTATCTTACATAAAATTTGTTTGAACCTTGTTTCGAAATAAATTCCATTTTTAAAATTAATATAATGTACATTGAAAGCCAAGATTAAGTAAACATTCAATGATATAACTCATAACAGATTTTGAATTGAGAACACACGGTAACTTTCGTAGTGATTAACATTTGAACTTATGACCTTTGCGTTTAAAATTAAAGTGCATTGACCTCAGATGGTCATCTAAACGTAAAAGAAAAAGTTCTTCTCTTACGAACAGTTCACACAATACAACAAAGCAATTTGGGATAAGCGAGCCGTCCCCAATTAAACTGAAGTTAAAACTCAATTATCGAGTTCCCTTGATTCTTATTTCCCGTTTGATTTACAAAGAAAAATGAACTTTATAATTTATAATTGAATTGATATAATTAATATTCAATTACTAGTCCAATCCAGTGCGATCTGGATTAATCCAGAACTTAAAGCAACATGTAATATACCAAAGGAAAAAATGTTTATGTCTTTTTTATACTTTTGAAACAAGTATGTTCCGTCCAACAGCTGTTATTATGTATTCAGTTATTAAAATATTAATTAAATACAAAATAATTATTAAATACTAAATTAAAGAGAAGAAGATGTATACATGCTTAAAATAGACATCAAAAACAAAATAATTATTAATCTGTGCGATTAAGAAAACAATTTATATGGTTTGAATTGCCAGTGATTATCGAGGAATGAAATATTTAAAACGATAATCTTTTAGTTGATTTGTTATTTTCATTATATTAAAACTGTTTAATAATTATGTAAATAATACCTTATATTTATTTTGTTAATGATATAATCATAATTATTATTTTCTCTTATCTGTTAAAAATCAATTTATTGTTATAACGTTTATTTTAACATTAAATCGCCAAATATTTACAATAATAATATATTAAATAAAGTGTTAATAGCGTATTAAATGAATCAAATATTTTTTTACGTTAGTAAGATTTCGTACGTATTCATACGATGCCCCAAAAATCAACATAGCGTTATCCATTACGCTGTGTCAACGCCAAAGTTTATTTCATCACACGAGACATATGAACCGTAGGGGGGGGGCACCGCCATAAAACAACCGTTGGTACAGGAAACTTTGACAATTGAACATTGAGTGTAAAGATGAAAGCATTCATCGTAGTGTGCTTAGCGGCGGTCGCGGCGGCGATGCCGACGTCCAAAGAAGATGGGGGCATGGAGAAGTTCATCTCGACGCTGAGGGATTGCGTTGAAACTGACACGATGCTGTGCCTTAAGGTGTGTGAAGTGTAGTGATGTGATGTGATGTGTTAATTTGTGTTGAGATTCAGAATTTAACGGTTCATCGGAATTGTTGGATATTCTAGGCATACATAAATTATAAATTAGATTTTTGGACGCAACCTGTCCAATAAAACGAATAAAAAAAAGTACACATAAATTTGTGGTTATCAAATATTTATAAAAAAAATGTTCTGTAAATAGACATAGCTTAAAAAATAATAACACATAAATAAATATCCTAATTTAATGATTAGCAAAGAAACATAAAATCACGTGTTAAAAGATATTGGTATTATAACCAGCGAAAAAAGGATAACCTATATATAAAAAAATACGTTTACTCACTACTTATTAGTTAATATAAATATTTCTTCTCAATTTCCAGGAAAAAGCGATGAAGTTCACCGAAAACCTTGCTGTAGCCAAGGACCTTAGCCTTGTAGATGGAATCACCTTCGCTAGAACCGGTTCTCCACGATCAGCTCGCAGCTACGACCCCTTGCCTGATGACCCAAAAACCAGAGAACTCCAAGTAGAAGAGAGGATCATGGACAATGTCCTTGATTTCCTGGACAGCCATGCCCTGCAACTGAGAATGCCAAAATCCTTCACAGAAGATAACTCAGTTGAAGAGGAAGGTGAGGAAAAATCGCTATTGTTCTTTAGTTATCGTATTTTTTTATTCTTATGAGAATTTCAAAACTGTTAAGTTAACAATAACGTGAAATTAAAACAATTAACTAAAATACCTACTTTTACAATACAGTGAACACACTGAATTAATTTAAATTGTAAATACCGTAGCGAATTAAAATAAGACTTGAATACTAAATTTTACAAACAGCTTCTTCATTAAAATGTTTAATTATTTTAATGATATCAATCCTTCGAATCAAATTAATTGAGCAGTTTCTAATAAAACCACATTCCATGACACTTAGATGTTACTTAAAAAAAAAAAAAAAACTAGATCATCGGTTGATTTGGTGTATTCAGATATTCAAGCACTAATTTTTTTTTTTTTTTTTTTTTTTTTTTTATAGAAAAGGAAGGCGGACGAGCATATGGGCCACCTGATGGTAAGTGGTCACCAACGCTCTTAGACATTGGCATTGTAAGAAATGTCAACCATCGCTTACATATCCAATGCGCCACCAACCTTGGGAACTAAGATTTTATGTCCCTTGTGCCTGTAATTACACTGGCTCACTCACCCTTCAAACCGGAACACAACAATATCAAGTATTGCTGTTTTGCGGTAGAATATCTGATGAGTGGGTGGTACCTACCCAGACGAGCTTGCACAAAGCCCTACCACCAGTAAAAAAATTAAATTATGTCTTTCTTTTCAATTTCCTAGGTCGTGGCAAGAAGAAGAAGAAGCTGAAGAAACTCCTTCCCATCCTCGCCCTCATCAAATTGAAGCTTGCTGCACTTGTACCCTTGTTCCTCGGTATCATTGCCTTCGCAGTATTCAAGGCATACCTTCTAGGAAAGCTCGCTTTCATCGCAGCAGCATTCGGAGCCCTGAAGAAGCTTCTAGAATCTAAATCAAAGAGCGGCGGTGGTGGCTGGTCTGAGCCAGCTCATGAAGAACACGGCTGGGACAACGGCGGCGGCTGGGGAAGATCCCAAGACGCTCAAAGTATGGCCTACGCCGCACACATCAAACAGGCGTAAAACTCTAAATGTATAGGCTAAATAAATTATGTAATTTATTATTATCAGCTAAGTTCGCCTTTTAAGGTTCTTATTTATTTTCTATACGTCGACGACCACCGTTTTTATCGTGATTATTCAATACTTTTTTATTATATATTATTATGTCTTTTTTATGCTTTAAATTCTTGACTGATTTATAAATTTAGTATATTATTTAGTATATCCTCTTTTTCTATATATAAATATAATGTGTATTATATTATTTTATTAATTGTACAGTTTTTTAAAGGTAACTGGTATGTTTACCAAATATTTTTTAAGTTTATTTCGTTCCAAAGATATTGTTTTATTTGTTTTAGTTGTTTCATAACATAATATTATATTTTTTGTATATTTTATAGCAACTGTTTGTTGCGCTTGCGAGTATAATTAGTCATATTTATTACCGAAATTATTTATTATTCGAACAATTACATCGTGATTGTTTTACGATTGAACCACGTATAATAAAGAGTCGTTTACATTTTTTATACCTGTGTTTATTTTTAATATATTCAACTAATGCACTCATAAATAACAAAACTTTTAAATCAATGGTTATCTTCTATTAATCACGTAATCAAATTTCTTATGAGTATTTTTTTAAATCAGACAGAAAGTCGGGGTCTGCTAAATTGACTTTACATCGAGAATTTTCTAAGGTGATTGTATTATCACAGTGATTAGAACCATTGTCTTCATCTTGATCTCGCGATTCTGGGAATGTCTTCGTTGACTAATTGACGGAAAACATAACTGTCTCTCCATTGTAAATGTACAAAAAAAAAACGCGGCCAGAGAACTTACTAAAGTAAGACACAATACGTCTAGTTCAAGTGTGAGAATTAAAAAGCGAACCATAATTTGTTGGTGGTGAAAGTAATAAATCAGTAATTTAATTTCATAAAAATAAGCGGAATAATTAACCTTTCCATATTCATGTATGAACTCATATTTACCTGACGTATATATTTTAAATTATAATACCATTTTATAACGGTGGAGTTTTAACGAAATTTACAATTTAAAATAAAGCTTTCTTTTTTATGTAAAAATTAATATCGCAGTATTTGCATTATATAATAAATAGCGAGACGTTTTCTCTGAATTTTATATTTAATAGCTCTCAAAATTTAACTTAAAATATACTTTATTTAAATTCACTTTGAGTTCATTTTCTCTTAACACTAAAAAAGGACCTTTGACTTATTTACATCAATCAACAGAATAGTGAATAGGTACCATAGCCAACGAGTTCGTGTGTACACTAAGCAAATAACATCAACGCTATTTAGGTTTATGGGACTTTCACTCTTAAGTTTTTGCAAATAAATCTATAATCATATATACATGTTTAAAAAAATGACGTGACGATGAGCTGATATTGACCTGACAGATAAGTTCACGTGACTTTCACTCTTATGGTTTAAAGGGGTAGGTTTATAATTGCGTGTATGTTATGATGATATAAGCGCTGTACGAAAACTTTCATTTTTGAGAAGAAATTCGTTTCTTACACAATATTGACTGTAACTGGATATCGGTATTATTGCGAACGAAAGTCGTTAAAATATTTGCGCCGTGTGAAAGATGATTATATTGGCACGTCCGTCTTTAAGATACAATGTTATAACATTGTATAGTAAATTATTATGAGCTTAGTATATGTGTACATTCATGTACATATTTGTAATGTGATTAGAAATTTTCATAAAAGTGTCGAATGATTCGATTTTTAAATAGCAATGTTTTTTTTTTTAAATAAATGATGAAATATATTTTTTTAATAATTAAAAAAAACATCTGGTTCGATCGTTGTAAATAATCTGATTTTGAGGATTTCTTTTTTTTATAATTTGCCTATTTCTATTATAACAATAAATACTTTACAACAAACTGCCCGATGCTAATAATTTATGATAAAATGAATATATATGTCCGTATCCGTAACAGCCTGTGAATGTCCCACTGCTGGGCTAAAGGCCTCCTCTCCTCTTTTTGAGGAGAAGGTTTGGAGCTTATTCCACCACGCTGCTCCAATGCGGGTTGGTAGAATTCACATGTGGCAGAACTTCAGTGAAATTAGACACATGCAGGTTTCCTCACGATGTTTTCCTTCACCGTAAAGCACCAGATGAATTATAATCACAAATTAAGCACATGAAAATTCAGTGGTGCTTGCCCGGGTTTGAACCCACGATCATCGGTTAAGATTCACGCGTTCTTACCACAGGGCCATCTCGGCTTAATAAATTAATACAATATATATGTATATTAATAAAATTAAAAAATATGTACTAACAATGTAATAATCTAAAAAAAGTTATTACTAAACTCGTAGTTAGTAGCATATATTTTATCACTCCAGACACTAAAAATTGTATCGAATTTTAAGCGAATATGTTGTAGTTCTTATTAGAAAATAAAATCCCTTAAACCAATGCTTCCATATCAATACATGATACCTGCACAGCGCGGAACATTTAAAAATGATAAACGATAGTACAGAGAAGTTGTTAGTACATTGCATTATCATATCAATCTTAAATAAATGCATAGTGGAGAGAATAATAAAACAAATTTTTTTTTTAATTATACACGTGTTATGCGTAAAAGCTTAATTATGAGTCTATGACGTCATCAGGCACCGATTTTTTTTTTAATATGTAATGATTTATTGACTTTTGTTACTCGAGTGTATACTTATTATATCGAAACGGATGTAGAGCCCGTGTGTAAAACTTAATTCACATCTTACAACTTAGTGACGATTCTGAACGAGTCTAGCGATTTCGTAACAAGATGGAACTTTCTTTTATGATTTATGACTTTTTTTAAACTTAAAATAAATATGTTCTTCTGGTGGTAGAGCTTTGTGCAAGCTCGTCTGGGTAGGTACCACCCACTCATCAGATATTCTACCGCAAAACAGCAGTACTTGTTATATTGTGTTCCGGTTTGAAGGGTGAGTGAGCCAGTGTAATTACAGGCACAAGGAACATAAAATCTTAGTTCCCAAGGTTGGTGGCGCATTGGCCATGTAAGCGATGGTTGACATTTCTTGCAATGCCAATGTCTAAGGGCGTTTGGTGACCACTTACTACCATACCACTGACCCACAGATAGGCAAAAATTCTTTTTGAAGGGAAGTTTTTGAATTTACTCCACGCTGTTTCAATGCGGGTTAGATACACATGTGGCGAACAAATTACATCCCGTGTGTGTGTCACGTACAAGTATGACATCGTGTTAGCTGTGCTTGTTAAATGAAATTCTTTCATATATACAACCCACATTAAAGTACTATGAGAGAATATTCTTAAAACATTCTCCTCTAGTCGATGAATTCTTTGACGTTTACATTTACGGGTCGTAGCGATACTTTTACTTTTTTTTCTATCAAAAACAATAAAATGTATACTGAAATTTAAATTAAATCGTTTAAATCTAAATTATCACAACATGTTATAAAGACCTATTTTTAATTTTTAATTGTGTACACACCTACTACCAACGTATTGTTTACCACTTTAATTACTATTTTCTTATACTTATACTCGTAACGACACTACTTTTTTTTTTCTTTTATAATTTGATTAATATTATATATCATACATAATATTGTATTACTCTCACAAAGTTATTGATATCACAAGAACGATAAACTACCTACATAATATTTTCTTTAAATTGTAACATTTCTCATGTAAGTGACTGTATTGTCTTTTTTGAGGAATAAATGTCTATAAACTGAATTTAAAAAAACAACTCACATTTTATAATAATTGCGACTCTCGTCTCGTAACTTTTGAATCGTTAAAATTATATTACTTAAGAGTTATACACAATGAATTTAATAAATAACCCCCTAAATTATAATTTTTATTTAGCGGGTGATTACTAAACAATGCTATGTCTTCTTCTTTCGTATGTCAAATCAATAATGACAGAAAGAGAAAAGTCTGTATTAAGCTAAACAGCCGCTAAGCAACGTAATATTTAGTAACATATAATAGCAAGTAGAATATATAGTATGCAAAGGCGGCCTTATCACTTATGGTGATCTCTTCCAGGCAACCTCTGTAAAGAGAAATGTTTATGTGTCTTTTAGCCAGGATCACTAATCGGGCATAGTGTGCGAACGACTTATACTTAAAATTTATTGAGCTTAATACAAATATGTAATATACCAATCTACATACATATATATACGTATACACTTATACATACATACATATAAACTTATATAAGAAATAAATATAAAATCTTGTAAGCTAATTATAAAAACAACTCGTGCAACTTACTCATTGCCTCTTCAGTTTATCGGCGTCTATTAGTCTAATTCCAAAAACATCAACGTATTAACATATTAATGAATTCGTGTTGGTATTTTAATACCTGAGCTGGCCGTGATAAACTATTTTTGTAATCAGATTAATAAAATCTGATTGATGTAATATTTGATTAATGCTTTAATATGTAATCAGTTATCAAAATTACACTCACATACATGTTGTATGACTGAATTTTACATTATATATGAATTTTCTGCTCAGCTTAATATTTTGGATTGTACCATACCATACCTTACCATAATCCGAAAAACGATACATTTTTTTATCCTTTAAGTGGTTGATTCATTATAGCAATCGATATTTCTGAGAGCTGTCTGAGAAAAGTCAATGACAACAGAACGGGTCGATTAGATGAAGGTGAAGTTGAAAAGCCTTATTTTAAAACGAAAATTTCTTTATAAACTTTTGAATAGTAAGATTACAAGATATAATTTATTATTATAATATAATTATATTATAATGTATGGCTTAGAAATATTTCAAATTGTTATATTTCACATTTTCCAATAATTATATTACATATGTAAAAATAAATACTCATATGTTAATTAAATACAATTAAATTTCTATTTCCCCTACAAGTTAATCAACGCATACTAACTCAGCTTAATATACCTTATTTATCAACGTTCTAAATTTAAAAGCTCTATACCTTATAATTTAACAGCAACTTAATTAGCGTAAATATCGTCAGTAATTTCATAAAATATATTCACGATCCATTTCAATTATTATTATTAAAATTTTCCCTGACCAAATAGCATACACAATAGTTAATTTTTTTTTATTAAACCGTAGAGATTTTGTATCAAGCAAACTTGAAACCAAGAATAAATTAGGCTACTTTTTTTATAGCTAACTCCTGAAAGTCGCTACCAACACCTCCCAAAAATCGGGCGAAAACTAGCGTAAGTATAGTCAAGTTAAATATTGACCTGAAATATACAAGTAACGATTTATTAAATATAAAAATATACAGTATATTTTTAACAGTTTGAAGCATTTTAGAAATTCTAAGATTAACAGAAACAGAAAAAGCGCCATGTTGTTTTATCTTTACGGTAAACCACACGGATATATTTAACACAAAAACATCGCCGTTTCACACGTTCACATATGCATAGTCTAACTGCCTAGACATTTAAATACTTGCCTACTTACCATTAACGTTTAAAGCCTAAGCTTACTCGCACGATTACATTGTATAAAGATGCAACGCAGAAAGTATATAATGACAAAATTGTGCACTTACGACCGCATACAATTTTAGATAAACCAACACATATTTTGCAACATAATTATAAGATAATGTTAGCTTTGTAGAAATGATTTGGTTTAGATTAAACAAAATTATTTTTGAATTGTGATGAAGGCGGACGAGCATATGGGCCACCTGATGGTAAGTGGTCACCAATTCCCTTAAACATTGGCATTGTAAAGAATATCAACCATCGCTCACATAGCTAATGCGCTACCAACCTTGGGAACTAAGATTTTTTGTCCGTTGTGCCTCTAATTACACTGGCTCACTCAACCTTCAAACCGGTATTTAATAAATTCATATATCTATGGCATAAAGTAAACTGTTGTAATACAAGGAACAGTGA
Organism: Nymphalis io; assembly: GCF_905147045.1. NCBI lineage: Eukaryota > Metazoa > Arthropoda > Insecta > Lepidoptera > Nymphalidae > Nymphalis > Nymphalis io. The sequence continues at coordinate 6,319,834 of NC_065912.1, forward strand.
TATACATATTTTATTACTCCTGTCAATCGAAAAGTCGGCATTTTTTTATTTTTTTGTACACGAACTAGAAAACCCAAAAACATAGTAAGCTCACAACACACCTTGGGAATGAATGAATGTGAATTTTATACATACATAAGAGAACCACCGGTATATATAATGTTATTAATCGATACTTTTAAGCTAACATATTCGCGAAATTTTGTGAGGATAGATGGATTTACTGGTAGTAGGGCTTATTGCAAGCTCGTCTAGGTAAGTACCACCTACTCATAAGATATTCTACCGCAAAACAGCAGTACTTGGTATTGCTGTGTTCCGATTAGAAGGATGAACGAGCTAGTGTAATTACAGGCACAAAGGACATAACATCTTAGTTCCCATGGTTGGTGGCACATTGGCGATGTAAGCGATGGTTAAAATTTCTTACAATGCCAATATCTATGGGCAGTGGTGACCACTTACCATCAAGTGGCCCATATGCAAGTTCGCCTAACTATGTTATAAAAATAATCTTTGTTACTCTTCCACGCAAAAACCACTGAATGAATTTGTAAGAAATTTAAAATTTACATAACTTATACCCTAACTTATATATAGGCCACCTAACCTCTGCGCCTCCCGCAACACGAGTAAACGCCAGTATTTTAAATAGTCACGATTAACCCAAAGGCACACGATACTTACAAACGCATAATAATATCACGTAACTGAGAAAGCTGTAGTATCGTATATCGTAATGTCTGTAAAATATATCCGCATCTTAACAATAACAGAACCTTAAGATATTAAGAGATTTATGTTATCACGCGAAAATGATACTTAATGTGCAATTATATGGACTAAAATAGTTTGCATGGGCTAGCGATGGGCTATTGTGTGTGGTCCGTAGTGAGGTACCGCTAAAGACGCACGCGAAAGTTCCTTAAGCCGCACCCAGTGCGTTTTTGAATAAATTTACATTAGGCGAATATTTCGTACGATTTACATAAAATTATTTAATAAATAAATATCAGTTTTTAATTTCTCCAACACATATTGAATACTTTTTTTTAAATTAATTAGTTTATTTAGGAGTATTTTACTTATAAGGGACATTATTGCCCTTATAAATACGAAACGTAAAAATATGATTATAATTTTAATTACTTAAGTTGTAATAATTTCCTAAGGATTTCCTTGGAAGGTATATCGCCCCAACAGTTCAATATTAAAGAAAGATTTTCGACGAATGTTCAACTACCAATACTAAAATTCTTCGGCCAGATCTTCCGAAATGGAGCCACAGGCGTTTGGTTATTTTTTGTTTTACAAAACAGGTGCCAAACTGGCAAATGTAAGAAATATTAACCGTTCTTTACATCGCTAATGCGCCACTTAACTTAGGAACGAAAATGTTATGGTCCCTTATGCTTGAAGTTACACTGGCTTACTCACCCTTCAAACCGGAACATAACAATACTACGTAATGCTATTTAGCAGTTTAATATCTGATGAATGTGTAATAGTATAATTAGTAGGAATTAATACTTAAGTTCTTCAGGGATATCAACAGAAATAAGGACTTGGCAGCGTTTAATTAATAAAAGCAATTTGAAATGAAAAATATTTAGAAGGTAATCAATACTAACGTCGTGCACCTATTAATATTACTCTAGCAGTTATGCCAACTTTTAAGAGTGCACGATTAAGAAGAGAATCGAGATAATTATTATCAATGTGCTTAGGAATGTTAATGTTGGTAGTCATTACAGATATGAAAGATTCTGCATGTCCTCTGATACGTACGAGTACGTTTTAACAATATTTAAATAATAATTATTATAAATCGAAGCCATGGAAATTTTGCCTTATGATTAGTTATAATGTGCTGTAAGATATAGGCTATACATATACGGCTATGCTTATACATATATTGGAGTAACATTCATTATGTCCCGTGGCATTATATTATACGAGACTTAGACTTTTCAAAATAAGTCTTGTTTGGTTAAGAAAGTTATTGTCATATCAGACATTCTTAATATATTAAGATACGATTCAAAGAATAATAAACAAAATTATTTTTGAACCAACTTATTTTTTTAAATCTTTAACAAAAATCGAATGAGCAATTGCTAGTTAAAGGATTATTCCAAAAAACCGTTCCATTTTAATGTGGTGAAACGCAGTTTTTGGAAAGCGCGAGAATATTTGAAAATACATATTCGAATATCTTGAGGACCCTTGGTTATCAAAATATGAGGAACTGTAGGCTCAAAATCGCTTTGTATGAATTTTTTTTTAATAATAACTCCTACATTGTACACGTCATAAATTTATAGAATGTTCTTCCAGAATCTTCTTTGTACATTCAATAATCAGTTAAAAATTATTACCTAAATAAAAATATAAGCGATTTTTGTTAATTTCATTTTATAGTATAATATTAAAATAATATAATATATACTAAGTAGAATCTTTGTTGTGTAAATATTATTTGTATGCAAGTTTATGGCTGCACCACCACCTACACAGATTATGTTTTTAAAATCTCTCTTAGATTGGATTGTCTGGAAGATAAGCCTAAGTAGCCATAAGTCTACTGACAATACATCTATTTTGAGCATTATACTATACATTTTCTGTATTAAATTTTTGTGATTTATAATAAAGCATATTAATAATATTTATTTTGAACACGAATTTGATAAATTCAGTGATACTTTTCCATGCTTACAATTAGATTTTACTGGTGGTAGGGCTTTATGCAAGCTCGTCTGGGTAGGTACCACCCACTCATCAGATATTCTACCGCAAAACAGCAATACTTGATATTGTTGTGTTCCGGTTTGAAGGGTGAGTGAGCCAGTGTAATTACAGGCACAAGGGACATAAAATCTTAGTTCCCAAGGTTGGTGGCGCATTGGCTGTAAGCGATGGTTGACATTTCTTACAATGCCAATGTCTAAGGGCGTTTGGTGACCACTTACCATCAGGTGGCCCATAGTCCACCTTCCTATTCTATAAAAAAAAAAAAAAAATTCTCATGTTACTGGATAGTCACTCGGACATTTTATATTTATATTTATAAGACACGTTTATTTTTTTACATATAAATCGTCTAACGTATCAAAAAAACGCGCCGTGTGTTCCGATACAATGAAGTCCCGTTGTCTTCAAGGTCAATTCTCGTTCGCCAAGTGCTTCTGAATCATCCAGCACTTTCCTCTCAATGGAATGTTTTTACGAAACAACATTACGTAGTAGGCGTCACCTTTGATAGCTCTTTCCATTCTTTTATTAGCATTAAATTAGTCAGATGATAAAAATAAATGATACTTATCCTATATGTAACGAAACTGGTCATAGAAATTATATGTTTTTGGTCTCAAGAGGTCACAGGTTAACTATGAATTTGATCTTCGTTAAACTGGGTATGTTTGCAAATAATCAAATAAAAATATCAATATGATATCGATTAAAGTTATCACCTATAAACGTAGAATTGTTTGGCTGTAGTAGAATAAAAAATGTAATTATATTTAAAAAAAGAACACATTAAACACATTTAAATAAAATAACGGAAATCAAATTTAGAACACTCGAATGCACGTAACGTACTCGTATGTGTGAAATAGATAAGAAAGAAAAAGTTTAGTATTTTTTCTATGTTATATCTCGCGTAGAAGTGTTTAATGTGTTATATGTGTGCGATATTACTTTTTAAGAATCCCTTTAAATAGAAAGCTAAGGTATAACTCATAGGACCTAGTGACCCTCTTTCTTAATGATTTTCTAAATATTTCTCAATAGAATAGAAATGAATTCCTTCTTATGTCAACGACCCAGTTCTTAATCATTTTAAAAAGGCGGTAAGAAGAAACAAAATTCCGATAGCTATCGAATATTTTAACACTTTATGGCTTCAGAGAACCTTTTATGTATCCGAATAAAATAGAAACAATGTATATAATATGTAATATTTATTATAGCTTTGAGTTGACTAAGCCTAGTCCTATATTATATTAATAGAATTATTCTTTTGACTTATCAAAGTGACACATAGGCTATGACGTCATAAATACAACATGGCGGATGTAACAAGGCATAATGTGAAACTTCATAAAAAAATATATTATTTTTTTGCATTTTTTCTACTTTTTTTTACGACTACATAATTATGGAATTAAATATTTTCTTGCGACATTCATTCAGTGTATATTAGAAATTTTAGGATTGCTAATGAACATTTAAAATTTGGACACGTGTTGTCTTACATTCAGCATGCGATCAAAAATTCCTTATAACACTTATATGTTTCAATAAATAATATTGAAAAGTCGACGCGCTTTTGCAATGCAACTTTTTTTAGCATTCCTATTATGGCGTTGGTATATATACACATACAATAAAAAAAAATTTATTTGAAATATTAAAGCTTAAAATATTAAAGTTTTAAACCCTCAATCATGAAATCGATTGCATCATTACCAAAAACCTGACCCCGTAATTCACGATCGAGGAATCAAACCTTTCACTCGTTCCGACGACGACGTCAGTGCGTCTGTTACGTTCACAATACACTTGTAACATTACTTCATCGTTTTATAATAATTCATTGCCATTCGTCTATGAACTTGACTTATAATATAGTTTAACGCGTTTTTAATTGTTTACTGACATTTGTTTTTTTTTACAACATTCAATTCTTGTATTCGAGATAGATAACGTACAGCCTGCTTTTTTTTAATTCTTTTTTTTGGGTTAAACTTCTTTACATTAGAATGTTTAATGTGTTTGTCTTACATTTATGACTTCTTTTTCAAATTAATCTGTGCTTACTTGGAACAGCTATGGAAAATCCACATTATTTTATGATTTAATTTAAAACATATATTTAATAAAATAATAATTACATCTATTTATATAGCTTATCGAATAGTTAATTAAAATGATAAATAGTTTTGTTAATAATATTTTGACTTATGTCGGACATTTTATTACTGCGAATAAATTTGTAACACATTATATTTACTACAGAAATAAATTCACTTAAATGTTTTAATTATATCGCGTTTAGTGTTTTATTATTATTTTTATATAAATATATTTACATAAGAATTATTTACATCAAAGCCTTAAATATTTACACACAAATAATAATAAAAATTGATATCGTACAAATCATTATCACGAATGGTGGCAAGGAGGTTAACAACATTTCCCTTTGAATCGCAATTCCGATCCCACGAGAAAAAAAAAATAGTTTAGAAAAAAAACTTTTTTAAATTAACTTCGAAAGTTAAGTTGTTTAAATTTAAACCATGTGTTAATATAAGTTAAATGATATACGATTTAAAATAAGAAATAATATAATCAGCCATTTATCTTTCCCCTTTAACATTGTTTGAATACACATACTGATGAATACACTTAATGTACTTAGAAAAAGTCACTAAAATATTTTTTTTTTTTATAGAATAGTAAGGTGGACGAGCATATGGGCCACCTGATGGTAAGTGGTCACGAAACGCTCTTAGACATTGGCATTGTAAGAAATGTCAACCATCGCTTATAGCCAATGCGCCACCAACCTTGGGAACTAAGATTTTATGTCCCTTGTGCCTGTAATTACACTGGCTCACTCACCCTTCAAACCGGAACACAACAATAAATTGAGGATCATACAAGCGAATACTCATGTATAACAAATGGAGCCCTATATTCTTATTTATATATGGTATTTATATCTAAAATTGCAAGTTTTTTTTTTCAAAGGCTATCCTTTATGTAATTATTTGTAATCCCGGCTTAAAAATATAGCTCCCAAACAAGCAGACAGGCAGTCTAGACTGACTTATAATAACAGCTTGGTACCCACCCAGACAAGCCCGACCGTTTGATTGCATTTTTAAAAAACCGTGAAAGATTTATAATAGGCGAATATTGACTGAATTCTGTTAAAGGTTAAAGTGTTAAGGGTGAAAGTCGTATGCAAAAGATGCCGTTAAGAATTATTGTAGGCGTTGAGTTGTATTAAATCCATTCATTAAATTTAAGGTCACAAGTGCCGATGGGCAAAATTGTTTTTTTTTTTCAATTATACTCGTAATTGCTATTTTAAATTTAATATTGAAGGGTGTTACAGGATTGTTCAATAAATCATGATTTCTCTGTATACAGAATGGAAGTTGACTTTTTGGGAGGCCGAGGCCATATTTATATGTATATATTTTTTATATTTAATAAATACTAGCTAACCAGCTGCAATACAGATGACTTTTTTTTACATACTGCATACAGATGACGGACGAGCAACGTCCGCCTATCTATAATTTAAAATAAAATATGGGCCACCTGATAGTAAGTGGTCACCAACGCCCATAGACATTGGTAATGTAAGAATTATTAATCATCGCTTACATCGCTAAAGCGCCACCAACCGTGGGAACTACGATGTTATGTCCCTTGTACCTGTAATTACACTGACTCACTCACCCTTGAAACCGGAACACACCAATATCAAGTACTGCTGTTTTGGGGTAGAATATATGATGAGTGGGTGGTACCTACCCAGATCTGCTAAAATTTCAATATTTAGACATAATTAGTACCTACAATATTTATCTAATATAAGATAGCAAATAAATCGCTGGTACCAATTTAAAAAAATGGTTCGAGTCGGCTTTTTTTCCGACTCAGAAGATCAGTGTAGTGGGCAGCCCCTTATTTATGCCTAGGCCAATAAGGCACCGGTCTAATTTTACTCTAACCACCTTAAGCCTCGGATCCCTCAATTCGGGCTTGTTAGAGGGGGATACACTCCATATACTTCTATTCAACAGAAAATTGGAATTGTGAACTTACCATCTAGAACTTTACCTATTTTACGATATATGTATAAAAAAGCATGAAATTTGGCGGTACAATTATTTCATACAATAAATTATTAATCATGGTAGAAGAATACATAATATAATAATTAAATAATGTATCATAAGTAATCAATAAAAAAAAGTCTAGTAAAATTTTTACTAACTCTCTACATCCGAAATAACTACTTTCGCTTACAAATGAACAGAAATTAACAAGATTCGGATGTAAAATCTCCCATTAGTTATACGTTATATATTATTAATTATATATAAAAATTTCGATTTTATGTAACTGGTTCAATGACCAATTTAAATAACTGTTATGAAACAAAGTTTTAGAGGAAAGCCTAATTATGCCTTTGATATAATACTTACTAGGTTGTGGGCCTTTGTGCAAGCCCGTCTGCGTGACCGAACAGCAATATTTAGTATGGTTGTGTTGAATGTTTAATATTTCTCCCAGCGCCAATATCAATGTATGATGACGACCATTTACCATCTGGAAGCCCGTCCACCTTCCATTTTTTAAAAATAATATATTAATAAACTTGATCCATATCAGTTTTACTTTGTGGGTACGTCACACCACCTATTCGTTACAAATTCTACCGTCAAGCAGCATTACTTAGTATATTTTGTGTTCCATTTGGTGGGTAAGCTAGTATACAACAGCAGACATAAAAGTAGTAACAAATAAGGGTAAGTAAGTTAATTTTTCTTACAATGCCAATTTCTATGAGCGGTTTTAACCAATTGCTATCAAATGACCGATTTGCAAGTTCTCTCTTTTAAATAAAATATTATTAAATATTTCTCTTTACAGAGGTTGCCTGGAAGAGATCACTGTTAGTGATAAAGCCTTTGCATACTATATGTTTTACTTGTTATTGTAAATTGTGTGCAATAAAGTATTAATAAATAAATAAAATAATGATAATCCAAATCCGAAATAATCCAAATATTCTCATTCAACAAGACAATACTCAATCATTTATAGGATTCGACAATATATACTTAAGTTTAATGTGGTAAGTTTATAATAAGCTCAATATACTCTTGGACACGGCAGGTTCTTAAAAGTCCTTTAAATCGAACAAGAATACTTATTATATATTTGTTTTATATATGTAGTTATGAATTTACACAATTATATTCCTGTTCATTCTTCTCTTTTATATTGGAACATAAAGGCAATCATATATTTCACTAAAATAAGTTGTTTTTTTTTTTATTAATTAAACATATTCAATATAAAGAAAAATATCGTACGTGTAATTCTGTTATATGTATGAGCTTATTATATCAATTCGCAGAATAGTAGAGTGGTGGAATAGGCTCCAAGACTTTTTCTGACTATGTGACATTTACAGATATTTTACGGCTGAACTCATAAAATAATTAGTCATATCAATTAATATTTATTTATTTTTAAATAAATAAATTTACATATTTACAATTTATCTGTATCGTCACTCTATCTCCAACGTGCTTACTATATAAAACGAATTTTACTTTATTATATATTCTTCACAAATAAAATATAAATAAGCATTATCGTTTTCGTTTTTGTTAATGTTTTGACGACATACTTTTCGATTTGTAAAATTCTAATCCGTTTAAAATACATTGCAATTATTATATATAAGCAGTTTATAAGTTTCTTAACTTTTTATACATTTTGCGTAAAACGAAATATATCAAGATTATATTATTATATGTGATAAATCAAAGGTCTTTTGCCTCAGAATTTACAAATTTTTTTTATTAAAAACATACAAAAATAACGTCAAAATTACGTCCTAATTTAAAACTTCAATAATACGTAACTTTTTATTATTTTAAGAGTTTATATTTACCTCCGATATACATACATTCAGTACATTTGGTGCACAATTGTACATACGACCTTTTAGATTAACAGTGCCATATATTGATTACCACGCTTAAATTGGATATTATTGGTTATATAGTTTAAAACCTATAATTTGTGAGTGTAAAGTTAAAACAAATAATTGGTTAGTTTTATTATAATTATATAATAATAATGTAAATTATAGCTTAAATAAACCTAATAACATGCTATAATAATCAAGGTATTTTATAGGATTCCTCAAAATAAACCAAATCAGCTTAAACTGAGAGAGAGAAGATTGATATTATCCAAGTCCTAGCTACATCATCAGATTAACTCAATAAGACTAAATTATTGAATGTCCCAGAATTACATATACTAAATACTTCCGCCTACTTCTAATGTAGGCTTAAAATGACTATCGATATTTACTTACAGATTTTATTTATTATACTCGTAAGTGAAGCTAACGTTGTTTAATTAAAAAATTAAAACAAAAATATTAATCATATTTTCAATTATTTATAAACACAAATGAGTAATTCAATTTAAACTAATAACGATACCCACATTGTATATGATTATTTATTTATTTAATTTATCGAACTACCAACAAAAGTTACAATATTACAACATAATAACACATAATTACAGGTAATTACAGCATGCTCATTATTAATTTGTATCAACTTAGTGACCAAAATATAACATTAATAATTTATACAAGTGAAATAAAAATGATTGTTTTTATTAAAGGTTATATGAGCTGTTTTTTTGCTATATCTCCGATTATTATTAAGAAGCGATAGATAGACAGAAAGTTTTCGTTCCGCTGCTACTATCCTTACCGGTTTTGTCTCATAGACTATCGTGACCTCAAATACGACGTATTAAAAAATAGCTACATATAAAATTAGGAAGGTATAATACAAGAGCGAACAATAAAATTTCACTTTTTAATCAATATATTAAGTTAAAATTCATAATTGAGTATTTTAATTTAAATCTAAATTAATAACAATTTCTTAAAATTTAAAATTGAATCAGCTGTCTACAGAAAAATGTACCGTATTGTATTACAACAAATGTTACAACTGCGTAATAAAATTGAGCGCAATGTTCCTAATGTCAAGTGGTCCAGCGTAAGCGATGCCAAGTACGTTATGTGCTTCAATCGTGTTACGCAAGCCATTCAAGCCTCTCTTGTTCGACGTTTACGAGATAATTTCGTATGAAGACCATTTATGGTGTTTAGTATGTGTATACGAAAAATTCAAACAATTGTACTTTTTCTTTCATTTAATTTACACCGACATAGCAAACGTAAGAGTGCGTAGAACTTTTGGTACGAACAAACTTCGCTTTCTAACATTCAATATTTATTTTTCTACTTATCCTTATGTACGACGCTTACGATGCCACCAGTTAGCGTATGTCGTCAAACGGTGCATACATATTTTACGTCATTTAGTCAATACCGTAGTGGGGGACCTAAGGATATATTCCATCACATTTTTTGGAAGATATCATAACAAACCAAGCGTTGGTAGTCGCAGTATCAGCCTTGGTGATAAGAATATATTTAAAAATGTGGAAGAAAATCGGTGTTCTTGCCTTATTGGCATCGGTGCATTGTAACCCAGTGGAACGTGGAATTGAAGAGAATTTGGTTGGTGCTGTTTCGGAGTGCTTCGATAAAGATACATCGCTATGTTTAAAGGTGAATAGTGATACAGTGTCTAAGTGTTGTGTATTTCAATAAAAAACTTAACCTTCAAATTGCCATTGTTAAATATCAAACAGCTTAAAAAAATCAAAATAACGGGCTTACTTTGCTAAGCTTACATATAAATTTGTGGTGTGATGTTAAATGATTTTTTTTTAATCATTTCAATTAATATTGATTTAAAATTTGGTTGTCAAGCCAACGCCAAACGAAAGTATTTGAAATTACTTTATTAAAAAACCGCTTTATCTCTTTTCTAGGAAAAAGCTTTAAAATACACGGAAAGACTTGCCGTTACAAAAGACATTAACCTATTTGAGGGTATGACGCTGATTAATACTGGATCGGCCCGATCAGCTCGTAGCTACGAACAGCTGTCTGAAGATCCGAAGACTAGGGAAGTGCAAATTGATGAAAGAATTGCCAACAACATTGGAGACTTTCTGGATGGCCACGTACTGCAATTACGCCTGTCCCAAGATTCCGATGAATCCAGAGGATTAGACGAAGAAGGTGAGAATACTATTTACATATTTAAATATGATACAGTACTTTTCAAGACAAATGTTAATATTTGACCTAAGTAATGTTTTATGAGTGAAACACTAGAAAACAACATTCGTTGAACTTCGTGGTGAGAATATCCCTGAAGTATTTACCTTAAAACCTAACGCATGTTAAACAATGCATGCTTTCTCTTTAGCTCATTTGCAGTAACGCCTACATTATCTATCGTCTGAAGGGTCTTTGTTGAGAAATGTCAAACCAATTCAACTAAAACTACATTAAACACAACACTATGTAATACATAAAATATTTAGTAGATTTTTTAAAATCATAATCGAAAATCTCTTTTACAGGTCGTGGTAAGAAGAAGAAGAAGATCAAGAAGATCCTTCCCCTTCTTCTCCTCTTGAAGCTGAAACTTGCCGCATTAATTCCTCTGTTCCTCGGCATCATCGCTTTTGTGGCTGTCAAGGCAGTATTCTTAGGAAAGATTGCATTTGCAATGAGTGCGTTTAACCTTATCAGAAAACTTCTGTCAAAGAATAATTCTGGATCATCTGGAGGTGCAATCAGCTATTCCCCCCATCATGGAGGAGCTGAAGAACATCCAGGCTACTCCTACGAACCAGCCCAGGGTTGGAGTAGAAAAGTCAATGACGCCCAAAGTATGGCCTACGCAGGTCAATTAAATTAATTTAGATCTACGAATATATCGGATGAACGTGTGTGTGATTGTGTGAAATATTTATTTCAGTATGTCTTTATTGTCATATAAGTACCTCAGTCTAATTTATTTATTTTAATTTATGTCGAATAAAATAATTGAAATCAATATATTTTTTATTATTAACTATACTCCCATTGTTATCGTAGTTAAAATAGACTAATTTAATTTACTCCTACAATCTGCTGAATAATTATAATTACTGAAACGAAATAATTTTCGAAACGTTATCTTAATTAATGTTATTAATTATTTTGATACTATATTAATAATTATAAATTAAATAACAATTCTATATATAAATAATATTTTAATAATAGTAACTTGACATCTTTTGCATAACGTTGACTAAAGTAAGACGATTCCGTGCGCTATCCTAAAAAATTAATATTAATGAAAGAATAACTATGTCACTCACTATGGCATAATGTCTTTTGCGGCTGTTTAAGGCATCGATTACATTAAAATGTTAATACGCGGAAACTTAAGAGTGGGGGCAATTTAGATAAAAAACTGTTACCAATCAAGCGATCAACACAGTCGAATTCGTATCGCTTGAGTACGTGGTCCAGAAAAAAAAAAGTCATGAAGCTCTTCGTGATAATTTTGAGTGTAGTGGCGGTGACTCGGTCCAGTCCTATAGCCCAAGAAGATTCAGTGTTTAAATTGGTTGTTGGAAATTTTGTGAATTGCATGCATAGTGATCTAACTTTGTGCTTAAAGGTAACTAAGTGTTTCGTAAATAAGTGTGATTAGTGACAGTCCATATATCAGTGTTGATAATTGTAATACATCTGATAGTAAAACTAAGTTCGAGGACAAAATAGATTTTATTTATAAAAACGTGCGTCGAAATTGAATTAAGCCAAATAGTGAAACATATTTAACTCTCCTCTACTAACTTTAGTTGGGATGGAATTTATTTGATATAAATTATGATCCAACGATAAATGTTTCATTTAAATTCAATATTTTTGCAAAAAATATGATTTATTAAATCATACAAAAAACATACATGCAAAAAATAGAATGAACAATATTTTATAAATAGTCGATATAAGTAAAATATTATTTACTCTTTTCCGAAATTATTAAATTCGAAACAACGTAGTAAAAAATATTGGCAAAAGATGCTTTTATTAAAAATTTATTTCTTTCTCAACAGGAACACGCACTCAAAGCAACCGAGAGACTTGGAACGGTTCGTAAATTGAATATAATCGATGGAGTAACCGTTTACAATAATGGTCCAAAGGAAGCCAGGAGTTACGATACACTATCCACTGAACCTGAAATCAGGAACAAACAAATCAATGAGAGACTGTGGGAAACTACTACTGATTTGTTGCAAAAAAGTGATTTGGAACTGAGTTTACCTGGTAGTGATGAAGAAGGAGAAGAAGGATCCAGAGCTATTGGAGATGGTATGTAAAATTTTGTGATAGTAAACAAAGAGAATTAAGCTATAATAAATCTTATAGTTAATCATTTTCTTGTAGACAAAACATTCTGATTAAAATTTACTTGTAGTAAGAATATGATTCATCTCTTGATTTAATTAACATATATAATTATATAAAAAGAAAAGACCATTCGATATTTGAATAAAATTATACTGATTACGTAATTAATTCATCGATTAAAAAACGCCATTAAATCCCATATCAAAATCGCTAGACAGAAAAATAAAAGAGAAAGTCCTGAAGACGTCTTCATTAAATTGTCATTTTCAGTTTTGGATAATGCCGATTTTATTTTGTTTTAAAGTACAGGAACAGTCTGTAAATCCCACTGCCGGGCTAAGGCCTCCTCTCGCTTTTTGAAAAGAAAGTTTGGAGCTTATCCCATTCTATATTTTGTTTTAAAGGCTTATGACATATCAATTAAATGATTAGCGATCCTAAATTAATATTTATAAGGAAGTACTTGATATTAAAATTGAACGAATTCATTGAAAATATTCGATATATTCAATTTAATATCACAATATCAATAGGTTTAATAATTTTACGAACAAAATTCAAGGGAATGTTCGTCTTTTGTCGTAAATATGTTGAATAAATTGCCCAAGAGTGAAATGCGACGTGAAATTACTTTTAAGTGTGCCAAATATACTGGTTTCGAATATAAAAATCTCTCTGTTTTTTATCTTAAAGTCTCCAACTAATTAACATTTTATATTCTTGTTCCGATACAACCGCTCATTACGTATTCACAACCAATTTAACAAATTATTAAATTTTCTACAGATTACCTGTTATGATTAAATCAGTTTTATTTATTTACAGTTTCAAGTAAATATTATAAATTTTGAAGATATAATAAATAATTTCAAATTTGGTATTGCTAAAATATGAATTCTTGAACCATTTTTTGGTTTTGGAGTTTGATTAATCACTTATGTGATATTAATTAATAAAATATTTATTAGTTAGTGTATGATATTATTTTCTCGTTTTAGTCAGTTTTTACTTACTTAAGAATATTAATTAAAATATATAGTAAAATCTACAATAACGATAATCTTGTTATAGTTGATGAAGGTCGTGGTAAGAAGAAGAAGCAGCTGAAGAAGAAACTCAAGCTTCTCATCCCTCTTGCTATACTGGCTAAAGCCAAGGCAGTAGCCCTCGTGGTCATAGCCCTCTTAGTCATTGCTGCTTCAGTCTTCAAAATTGCAGTGCTCGCCAAGATCGCATTCATCGCTAAGGTTATTGCTATCATCAAAGCTCTTCTCGCTAAGAAACATGCTCAAGAAGAACATGTTTGGGCCGCTCCTCACGAGGAACATGGTCACCCTGGTGGCTGGGAAGGTGGCTGGTCACGCTCCAGGAACGAAGCGAACAGCTTGGCCTACTCTGCGTACCAACAGTAATGTTACCAAAAAGTAACCGGGTCTTATTTAAGAATATTAATTTATTACAAATCTTAATTTATTATGTGTGTGTGTGTATGTGACGCGATAAGATTTCACATTTTTTTTTATTTTCCTTTCGTTTTGTTGTATTGTTTTATTTTTATTGTCTTTTTAAAAAATATTTATTTATTATTATTGATATTATATTTACGTAATGTATACGACTATTGTTATGTATATATTTATATACTTCAATTATATTCTATTTTATGTTTTTTCGATTTATATGTGATAATACTTTAACGTTTATTTTTTATTATTTATATTCATATTTTATATATTATTTTTTATTAATATTATTTATACCATTATGATATTTTATGTACTATGAAACGTATATGTTACCTTTTTTGATCTCTCAATATATATATATTTTTAATTTTATTTGTGAGCATCGTGTATCACGAAATGGATGTTTATTATTTAAAAGTGTGTTTGTTGTTTTTTAATTCCATTTATAGTCATAGAATAAATCAAACTGCATTAAAAATAAAAAGCATTTTTATTTTAATACTTATATTCTTATTTATACTTTGGACACATAATTTATTATATACTTATATTGGGTAGGAGTTACTTTCTATAGTCTTGAATACGTTGTAATAAAATTATGTATGTATTTCAAACGTGAGCCGATATAACCAAGTGGTTACGCGAATCTTAACCGGTGATCGCGAATTAAGACCAAGAAAGCACTATTGATTTCTCATGTACTCCTGCTTCCTTTATGCTTAAGCTTTGTAGTAACAGCTGAATGTCCCAATGCGGTCATTTTTTTATCGTTATTAATTTTATGATAATATTTTTCATAACCAATTTATATAAGAAATGTACTTTATTCATGTAAGTTTTGCTAGCGACTTTTAGAAGCAGGATTATGTAATTATGATGACGGTGCGTAGAGTATTCGAAAATATAAATATAAAAAATAAATTGTAATACACACTAAAATACTAGAATATAAGGTTAACAAGTCAGTTATTCCATCATTATCTGAAAGCCTATCTAGGAATAAAAACTGATTACGTTTAATAAAAATTTAATGATTAAAATAAAATAAGTAAATTTTAAAATTTATATTTACGGCCTTACTTATAAACGTTGCTTAGAGGCTGTTTAGTTAAAATAGATTTCGCTCTTTCTTTCATTATTGATTTGACATTGAAAATAAGAAGACACAGCATTGCTTAAGTAAGACTGTTAGTCTTATTTATGAATAGGATAATGCCCAACCCCGAAATTTCCAACAGTTGGGCGAAAGAGACTACCTGTTAAGGCATCATTAACATATTCTTATTGGACGGATGGAGATAACACTGCATTCTGCCAAGTTATATTCTACCGCTAAACGGCCATACTTAGTATTGTTGCCTTCCGGTTTGAAGGATAAAAAGGTAGGTGTAACTATAGGCACAAGGAACATAACATCTTCGTTCCCAAGGTTGGTGGCGCATTGATGATTTAAGGAATGGTTAATACTTCTTACATCGTCAATATCTATGGCGGTGGTGAGTGGTCCATTTGTCTATCCGCCTAACTATAACAAATAAAAGGCTTTTATTAACACTTGTAATTTAACAATTGTATGGCCTTTATTTAACAATGTTAATAATAAATTTTGATGTTATGTGATGTATGACATTTTATTTCAAGAAGTTATAAGTATCTGGCTTTAGTAATATTAACCATTAAGCCAATCGTAGTCCACAAATACCACTAACTTCCAAGGACTCCACCTTCCTATAACATAAATAAATAAATAGTTAAACCAACACCACTCAGAAGTATTCATATGTAGTTTTATAAGATCAATTAATGTGGTGTGCAATCAAGTGTCACGTTATAGGACAATTATTATTAATAATTAAATAATGCGTGTCTATTATATCTATTGCGGATGAGGTACATGAAAATGGACAAGATTATATAATACTAGATAAAAGTCTGAATTTTGTTACGTTTTATAGCTTTACGCGTTTTATTTTGATACCTATATTACTAATGATTTAAGGAATTTCCTGAATTTTATTTGATAACCCTTCTGTTTATGCTTTTTTATATCTCGACTTCAGACAAAAAAAAAACAGTAGAAAAGTGGCGGGAAACCGTTTTTAATTTTTATTTTAAAATGTTACATATTTAATGGTATCAAAATCAGACAGATACAAACAATACAGCCAAAGAGATTTTATTGCAACTTTTTTTTATAAAATAAGCGAAATCTTTTTCCTACAAAATACACAACTCCTGAATAAAAATAAGAGCAATCTTGTATTAAGGTGAAAAAAGGACTTTTACCTTTCTCGGACGCCTGAATTAATTGTTAACCTTTTTTTCTGATTACAAAATAATGATAATAATTTCTGTCAGGCGTGGAATTTAAGAAAAATATAACATAAAATTTGTATGTCCAATGCAGCTAATAACGTTAATTATATATGATTTATTTCTTTTGTTCATACATTCGCCAATCGATCTATTTGCCCATACAGTAAAGTGCTAAGGGCTTATACTAAATATACATATGAATAAAATACACGCCCTGTGTTTGTTTCCATGCGTTTATTTACTATTTTACTATCCTTATATTCTAATAATTATAATTCTAAGCTTCTGTTTACGGCTTCTACGTGTTTGTGGTGGCTCATCGTACATTAATCCTACATTGATTTTTCAAGAGGTCTGTCTCATAATGTTATGAGACAGACCTCTTGAAAAATCAATCCTACATTTTTTATATAGCGTCTTAAAGTTTTAACTAGTGTATTTAAATAATGTATGTAAATAATAGATGTTGATAATAAATGTTGTCTATGTTAAAAAATGGAAATTGTAAAAAAAACCTACTTTCATACTAACTCGGTCGGCTGATCGGTCATTTTGTATGGAAAGTCAAAATTTTTTTAAATATTTTTTTTAACATAGACATAACATTTATAAGGATGTGTTAACATGGGAACGTTTCGGCTTGATAGGCTGTTTATCAAACACCTTATATTAACAACAGTTAACGGAGATCCGGGTGCAAATGGTGCAATTTTAAATGATGTTGGGTAACAATAAAGTTTCCCACATCTGTCAAATTTCTTCATTCTAATTTCGACCTCATATAAAGCAGACAGAGTTCAATATCAATTAAGATCTATCTAATCTACTGGTGGTAGAGCTTTGTGCAAGCTCGTCTGGGTAGGTACCACCCACTCATCAGATATTCTACCGCAAAACAGCAGTACTTGTTATTGTTGTGTTCCGGTTTGAAGGGTGAGTGAGCCAGTGTAATTACAGGCACAAGGGACATAAAATCTTAGTTCCCAAGGTTGGTGGCGCATAGGCTATGTAAGCGATGGTTGACATTTCTTACAATGCCAATGTCTAAGGGCGTTTGGTAACCACTTACCATCAGGTGGCCCATATGCTCGTCCGCCTTCCTATTCTATAAAAAAAAAAAGATACATTTGACAGATTCGGGAAGCATGATGCTAGGCCATTGTACACGAGTAACAACATAATTAAACATTTACGAGCTCCTTTTACGCGGGGATGAGGTATAACGTCCAGCGTCATAACACGGACGCAGGTTCATTGAAAGAAAGCCGCCGGCGCCCCTAGCACCGCAAACCCTGCACTATAGGTAAAGACGCCTCTGACTATGAAATCCAGACAACTAATATACTACATATACTACTTTTCTTCTTTTCTAAATACTGTTAATTATATTGATAATTACACCCAGAATCAGGACAAACAGACATGTTTAAGCACACAAATGTCTGTCCTGGGCGGAAATCGAACCTACAATCGTCGGCGTGAAAGGCAAGTGTCTTCCAACCACGCCAACCAGCCAGTCGAGATATATTATGATAATGAGTACTATAAACATGTAATACATTACTTTACCTTGGATTATATTATAGCAATACTGATGCTGAAGTGGAAAGCAGATTTTTATATCCGTCATAATAGAAAAGTGGTCATGTGCGCTTTTATGTCCTTCAGGAGTATCATACTATATATATCGTACTTCATTTTTTTCAAATTTATACTAATAATTATATAATAACGCTCCTGATATCTTTTTTTTTTTTTTTTCTTAAAAAGTTTTAACCCTTCATGCTAGCTCGTCTTGGTATTTCGTCAGGCTTAAAAAATATTTTTGCATTCGTATACCTAACTGCTGAGAATGATTATGTGGTATTAAACAAAGCAATACAGCCCATGGGGGTGGAGCAGGAACATTCAACGCGAGTGAAGTCGCACGGAGGTGCTAATAAGGCAATAGCAGGAAAACTTAGATATATTTTAAATCTCAATAAAAGTGATAATGAAGCACTTTTGTGACCAGCTGTGCAAAATTAACCTGCTGTGTCACAAAAAACTTGCTAGATATATTGTCCTCCTAACCGATTTAAGTCACGGCGGCCAATCTCAATGGAGACTAGCCATCTACGCTCGATATATATATTGTTCGAGTGAATGCGCAAATACTGGAGTACTTTTTACCTCACTTTCAAAATCCTATGGAACGGCAATCCGATACGACTGGAGATAATTCAGGCACAGGATGATAGGCTTCACTTTCAAGGCGCGGGAGTGTTAACACAGCCAACCCCCAAACATCTCGGTGTTTCTGGAAAATGTCTTTAGAAAAAATAAATCAAAAACGTGTCATTGGCCCGAGGATAGAACCCAGGTCCTCAAGATCTGTATCCGTGCGAGCCGCTATACCAACGTGAAACGAAAAATATGTTTTTGCGAGGTTTTTGAAAGTACTTTCTGTTTTCAAATCTGCTTTACTTGTATAATGTGATAAAGTGAAATTTTGTAAAAGTTTCATAATAAATGCACGGTAGAGTTAAAAAAAAAATTAAATTTAGTTTTATATGCGATAAATGAAAAATATTTTATATAAGACAAAAACTCCGATCTCAGTTGATAGACGAATGGTTGTTGGTTGTCTAGAAGAGATCGCTATGTACCGATAAGACCGCCAAAGTATGCTAATGATGTTGTATCCATGTATTATGTTTTTTTTTATAATCCTTATGGGCTACAATGAAGTTTATTCTATCTAACTTTGTACACGTTTCGTTATAATTTGTAACTACAATTGTTATAAATAGTATTTTATTTTTTTCTTTTAACTCTTACTACTCGCTGTTCCATGCTATGTACATATTCACAGGTCATTTAACTATGTTTTTGCAGCTCGTTTTTTTTAATTATATTTAGTGTATATAATCTTATTTTATAAATTAAAGTTTATTTTTGCGTTTATTTTTACTGTTTAATTTTATTAATAATATTTTGGATTGCAATAAGTATGTAACGTGTTACTGTGTACTATTTTATTATTATTATTTGATATAAATATAATTATCACGGCTCGTCAAAGCCACAAAGGGTGCCATTGAAAATCAGCGTTGGGTTCTAACTCAATATAAAAGCTGAATGGTACACCTTTTCGGGACACATCACGTTGCATATATCGCAATAAGATAAGATTGTGTTAGTATTTATATAAATTTATTGTTTTATTTATTTTTTTGTAATTTTAATATATATAGTCCTTTTTTTATTTTCTTTTATTCATTAGTTAATGTTTAATTCTATTTTGTTTTTTATTTGTTTTTACATTTATTGTAACTTTATGTTTGCAGTGTTTGTTTGTCCTAAATAAATGTTTTCTTATTCTAATTCTTAAATTAATCACATGAATATTCAGTGGTGCTTGTCCGAGCTTGCACCCGCATTGCTCGGTAAAAGTTCACATAACCCGGCTCCTCCCTAAGTGAGCCGGGTTATGTAGGACATGTGAGGTCACCCCACCTTACGCATCCACGGTTACTCCCTATCATTTGGGCCCCGGGCGTTGAGGCTGTGAGAGGGCCGAAACGAGGCTGACATCATCTCCGCCGTCCAGGATCGGCTTTTTCTCGTTCCCGCTCCACCGTCTATAACTAGTTGGACCATGTGACGGTCTCATAGAAGGACGCTACGGCCCATCACGCCGATTCCCTGCGGAGCATCGCCGACACGACTGCTCACGAGAGGTCTTTTTCGACCTCAAGGATCTCTCTCTCCGCACTCCATGCGGGGCACGCCTCCAGCGCGACAGTGGCTCATCTTCCACAGGTACTCTCCAAAACAACCATGACCGGTCTTTACATGCATAAATCGGAAGATCGCAAGACCCTTCCAGTGTTCCCGTCCCGCTTCAACGCCTCAAATTTCACATCCCTGGAGCATCCCGGCTCTCAATTTACTATAATATATTATCTTAAATAAATAATTTAAGATTCACCATAATAATAACAACAATATATAAATAACAAGACAAAAATATACAATTTTTAAAACGTAAATTACATCTTGCAACAAAAAAGAATATGAATTAATAGTTATAAAAAATCAAATAATAAACATATTACTATCTGAGTTTTTTTTTGATTATACATTATGTGTAGATACTTACTTAAAGTTCTTAACACAGGTTGACCTTTGTAGTTATAGATCCGCTCCTTATAATTGTAGATTGCAGCTATGTAGCCTAAAACCTTACCTAATAAACAGAGCAATAAAAAGCAAAAAAGAAACGCCTGGTAGTGCTCTTGATATTAGCGTCTACAATCAAAATGATCTCTAGCTATAACATATCAGTAAATATACATATTTCCATTCCATTCACAGTATATATATCCTCAAAATTTTATATATATATATATATATATATATATATATATATATATATATAAAATGAAAGCTTCTGCTATATATTCGTATAAATAAATAAACAATATTTGCTATTTATATTCTTAATAAGATTTCATTCAACTTATTTTTCTTCAAGTCAAAAGTCATAAAAGTACCACATGAAGCTATCATCAGTTGGAATGTGGATTCTAACAAGATAGACCGGAAAGAAATTCTGTATAAATTCACTCTTTCGAACTCATCACGGTACATATATCTTAATTCGTAATACACGTTGCATTGAAAATAATTTTAAATATCCTGATAGAAAGTCGGCGTCAAATAATGATACACTTTGATAATCTCAACTCCTATTCTTAGTAGTTTCACGGTATTTTTTTAATTTACGTATAATGTAACGCAACTAAATCGTTGGTGTATTGGCTAGCTAACCACTACACCAAGCATAGATAGCATAGATAGCATATAGCTATGTATATGGCTCCAGATCCGGGTCCTGGTTTCAAACGCCGGCTCGGACTATTGATGAGTGATTGGTTCTGCGCCTGAACTTTTTCCGATTTCGTCAGATTTGTTCGTGCACTTTATTATTTAGACCTTCGCAATTGGTCGGTCTAGTTTCTCGCAGTCAGTGTCGGATTGCCATTCCATCTGATTATGTGATGATGATGATGATTGTGCGTCTGTATGTGCAATAAAATATTTGCGTAGGTTGGTCTTTGAGATCGACCGCCTTAGACGAAATTCGGTCAGAAGGTCAATATGACAAGTACTGTCAAGTCTGTTTTTGGCATATTCTATGTTGATGTAGGTGTGACAGAAGTATTTGGAAGTACCGAAATCATTAAAGATTTTATCCTCAAAATATCAATACAAATGTACTTACACGTACATTTATACTGCCTTTATTAATAACTTTAGGATCATTTGACTATTGAACGAAAGAAACATGAGGATTTGGTGCAACGAAACTCGGTTCAAAACTTCGCGTTCATCAAAATTTTAATAACAATAAACATATAACAAAAAACCACGAAGACAATAAAAACAACATACACACACAATTAAACAGACATAATTATAAATTGTAATACTTGTAGTTTACACACACTCAAACGTAAAACATGATCGAGGAGATAAGAGAACGATAATTTCTTTCAATGTTTAATTAAATTGAAAATAATGTTTGTTTGTTTTTTTCTTTTTTTTTTCTTTTAATGGTTCATATACCCTACAATTAATTTTCATTTCGATTGAGATGACATGGAATAAAATAATATGAAACCAGTAGAAAGCCGAGCCTTTAATGAATGTCTACTTTAAACCTGTACGCGTTGAAGCGTCTGGAAACTCGTTTTTAATTTTTACTTGTGCTTTATAAGATGAACAAAAAAAAAAACAATGCGTGGTAAATGAAAAATATTTTAGTCCGTTTTGAATTGATATGTTGATATTTTAGTAGGAACTTCAATCGTTGTATGTTTATTATAAAGAATTAGTATCTTATTTTGGGCACATAATATGACGTGGGGATGAGAGCTTAGAAATGATTGACTTGACGAGTACCAACTAGATAGTTAGACCGGTTGAATATCTTTCCAAGTGATTGTACTGTACCCTCGTTAAGATGGCCATCTATTTCTGACCAGTTAAGATGGTCAGAAATAGATGGAAGCAAATATGAGCCTGCACTAGGACCACGATCTTCAAAAATGAAGGAACGACTGAAGAATTAGATAAACAAATATATATTTTGTTTTATTATTTAATTCGTTTTGAATAATAAGACAGCCCATTTTCCTCGGCATTAAATTTTAGTAAATAAAACAATATGTGCCCTATATTCTATCTTATGATATAATCGAAAAGCTGTCTTCGGATGATTTTTCCAAAAACAGTAAGACTCATTCGTCAACACAACTCTTAATATAACGGTATTCATAAAGATATACTTTGTCATAGAAAATCTGTTTATATTAAAACAAAAATATTTTAATCGAGATATATTATTTTTTGACAATGCTTGTAAATCTCAAGAAGAAAGAGAAAATATTTTTAACTCGACGAACCAGATTTTTATAGTTGAATTTTTCAAATAAAAAACGTGTATAAATATTTTACTAAAAGTATCATAGTGGCTTGCGTAGATTTCTAGTCTGCGTATTAATCGACTAATATAAAAATTTGGAACATACATAAATAAACATAGAGAGAGTGGACTTCACTTTTATTATAATAATGTATTTGGGGTCATTCAAATTTTGATAAAATTTAACATTATATACACATATTATTTACATTTTATATCAACATCAGAGAACCGAAATGGTCCGATAATTAGATCAGATGAATTATACTTAAAAATAACGGGTTCAAGCCCGTGAAAACATTACAGAAATTTTACGTGATTAAAATATTATATATTTGTGGGTCTAGCCCAAAACCTTCTTCTCAAAAGGAGACTCAGAAGTAGGTCATATACTTGCAGTTACTTTTTTTTAAAACTTTTAACACAAATTTCAAAAAACAACCCACCTTATTGTTTTTTTATGGTATTAGGTAGGCAGATTGATAAGTGGTCACCACCACCCACCCCCCTCCTTGGGAACCAATATGTTATGTCCCTTGTGCCTGTAGTTACACTGACTCACTCACCTAAGTATTGCTCTTTTGAAGATTATATGATGAGTGGATAGTTACCTACTTGGAGAGACTTGCACAAAGCCCTACCAAGAAGTAAAAAAAAAGATAATATAGTAATTTAACGTCATCAATATTACTTGAATCTAAGTCGACTTCGTTAAATTATCTTAATATTAATTAAATATATTCTAACATTTTCCATTCTAAGTATGTACGAAATCTAATCGAATATAATCCATTAGCAGGAAACAAATAAATCTTAGTTACTTAGTTAAAATTGGACAGTGAAAAAAGAACACGCTATATCCTATAAATAAATTACTAAATAACATGCCATGTTCGATTTCAGTTACCGATCATTTTAAATCAAATGATTGATTTGTCTGCAAGAGTCAATTTAATGATATAGCGGAGGTTATAAATTGTTTCTACTCTCGCTTGAAAGTAAAATCGTGTTCACAGTTTTACTATCAGGGATACACTCTTTGTATGTCATTTTCTTAAACATTATAAGTAGTTTCGATTTCCGTTCGTACCAAATTTCTAAACAGGTTTTTATGGTCAACATTAACGAATTAGTCGGTTAAGCATCTAGTATCTTAAACTTGTCACATTTAAGAATCTCTATATAATTTTGTTTAAGAAAATTGCTGTATCATCGAGAAATTGAAAAAATTAAGAAGTCACTTAGCATTAATTTTGTCATCGTATCTTTCTTGGTTTTGTTTTGTAAAGAAACAAATAAGTTTTTTTTTTTAAAAACAATCTTTTATTGAGCAATAAGTTAATAACAATAAGTTAAATAAATAAATAATATATAAGTCTTTGTACAATGCTTATAGTGTTGGTATATAAGGTGGGTACCAACTATTTAAATCTAAATTATTTATGAGGTGAATATGCGCTGTAGGCCAAGTTTTGAGCATCATCGATGTTCTTGTTCCAGTCGGAACCGGATCCATAGCCTGAAAAGCCGTGACCGTGGCCAAGATCATGTGCGACGTGGTCTACATGAACTGGGTGGTGGGTTTCGTGGTGATGAGGATGGGGTACTACTTCATATGTGGTTTTAGTATGATCTTGTTTCAGGCACCAGGCAACGAAGAGAACGACTGCGAGGACCAGAGCAATCTTCGCTGTTGCTAATGCCTTGAGAGCGATGAGCTTGACGATGAACAGCTTTCCGATAAGCACCTTGGCTCCGAGCAGTCCAATTAAACCTCCAATACCGCTACCACCCTTTTTCTTACCACGTCCTTTAAATGAAATAATAATATTAATTTTATTAAAAAAAATGAAATTATCAACTTATCCGTCTAACTTTTTTTAATTCAACTATTTTATGATATCATTATAATGGCTTACAGATAATTTGATATTATACCATCATTGTGTTTATTTTAAAATTTAAAAACATTTATATTATTTATAAAGAAAATAAACTCTCACCTTCTTCTAAAGAGCGTTGCATTTCCTCTTTATCAGCTTGGTTCATCTTAACCTCAAGAGCATGAGTTTCAAATAGGCTGACCACGCCGTCCATTAATCTGTAATTAACTTCAGCATCTCTAGCTGTGGGGTCAACAGGAAGAGTGTCTAACTTCTTTCCAGTTCGAACATCTGGCTCGCCTTTTAGAACAACACCTTCAGCAATTGCAATGCTTCTAGTTGATCTTAAATTGTCCACGATTTTCAACAGCTTTTCCTGTAAAAGATAATTATTATTAATTCAATTATTATTTGGATTTACTAGTAAATAAAGAACATGAATGTTTGTGATTTAAACAAAATTGTGGGTGAGCGATATCATTTCTAGCTTGACGGTAATTTGAGTCCACCTGCCGAGAGAAATTATATGAAATTATCCCCCAACTACACCCGCGTGAAACTTGACCGGACACTAACACGTTCCATTCTCACTGAACACTTTCACTTTAATAATAAAATTATGGACCTTAACACATAAAGCGTAGTCTCCTCTGCAGTCCTTTATGAAGTTGATAGCTGTTTCCATTGTGTTGTCACTGTCTTCGCCGCTGGCAAAAACGCCGAGGGCTAGGAGTACGATCAGTGTGAACTTCATTTTTTTGTCGATATTAATTTCCTAACGCGAGCCGGTTTAATTTTCTGACATCGAGTGATGTCAAGCTGGGTTTGGCGTGGTCCGGCCGCTGCAATAGAGTTTTATCGTACCCCTCCCTCTCCTTGGTTATCTGACTTACTCTATACGAATCTTTCATCTGGGTTAAGAAGATATCGGATTCAGTTCGGTCCCTAATGTTTATGCAAATGAGATTACTTTGTACATATTTGACGATTTTTAAAGACATTTTCTTTAGCATTAACGAAAATATTATGTCATAAGTTAATAATAGAAAGTTTAAGCGATTTTTAAATTATTCAGAATTATTTGTTTTCGCTTTAAATTTTTCAAATAGCATTCCAATCTGTTCGATAGTTTTTAGCGAAAGGTAAATTCGAAGTTCGAAGTTTTACTTTTTTAAATATTTTGATATAACCTAACCTTATTAGGGACAAAATTAGAATATACATATTGATATAATTCTGAATATTACATGCAAGTTAATTTTGTGACGATACAATTTCATGATATTTCTTGGGTGAAATATAATGTCTAATATTTTACTGTCATTAAAAAAAAAGTAACGACACGGAACTTTATAAATAGAATTTGAAATTAAAATAGCGAAATATTTAAAAAAAAGTCACTTCTTACTAAAAAATATTAAGTTTATACATATTCATTCATTGTAATTGTAAGAAATTAGCTTAGTCTAGTTTAAGATAATAAATTATATTAGAAAACACTTTCACATACAAACACAGTGATATTGATTGTATAACTTGCTATTAATATCTATAGGGCAAAGCACTCGGTGACGAGAAAGTTCAAGTTTACTCTGGCATTTACAATCAACAGGCTATTGAAATAATATTAAACTCTTATTAGTTATCAACTAATTATTACAATACAATATAGAGTAACATCTATGTTGAAAAAAATACGAATAAATTACTTTTCAGTAAAAGTTCTAACAGATTATAAGAACAATTTTGATGGAGACCGTTTTTTTTTTTTTGTTTTTATATAGTTGATATTCGTACTCGTAATATTTATACAATTAAAATAAAAACAGTTAATTTACATCAAAATGTTTACACAAAACTAAATTATATTCTCCATTCATTATTAAAACATTCCACTTTCGTGTTCATTAGTCTTCGAATCATAAAAAAAAATATCACTGGCCGCAGAATAACCGGTCAAGGAAACTAGGCTGAATAGTTTTTTTCAACATGTCATGTATTTAGTTTTTTAAACGATTAATCTACGTAATCGTATATTGTTAAGATTTAAAAAATACAAAATCATAAGCCGGGATTTTGAATCTGTTTTAAAAATAATATCGTGAAATCTGAAAAAACTTAGCTGAATAACTTTTTCATCATCATACATAAATTTTTTTTAATTAAAATTAAAGCGGCAGTAGTCATCGGTTTTACGTATATAGTTTTTTAAATTTCTTTTCTAATTTTTCTAAAATAAGAGGTACTTTTATATAATTCAAACTACGCAAGGTAACGCTTAAAACGATGATGCGTAATAAGCAATTATTCTATTATTTTTAAATTTCATTTATAGTAGGAAGAAAAACGAGCAATTAAGCTAGTTCCTTATAAAATTTTAAAATACAGTCGCCTAACACGCAGGCATTATATTATTATTTACTGAGTTTCTTGCCGGTTCTCAGTAGAATCTACAGTCCGAAACGACGGCAGCTTTATGCTTTATATTATGCTTATAATTAGATTTCTTTTATAGGTTCTAATACTTTCATTATCATGAAATTTTACATAAGTTTTCAACGGTTATAACAGACTATAAATTAAGCATTTGTATATTTACAAATATAACAAGCCTTTCATTATATAAAACACCTTATAATATTTATATTATAACAGCATTTATGTTTATGAGTTAAATAACATTAATGGTGCATACAAACAACTAATAAATTACCATACAATTGTCTTGTTATAACAAACAAATAAATACATTCATTTTTTTTGTAAATGGATATATAAATACTGGTTTACTCATTGTTTTATACATATTTATCTTATTTTAAGTAAAAGTACCCACTACTGCGCAAAAGTCTTTCTCCTTTTGGAGGCTTTGACCTTATTCCACCACGTTACTCCAACTTGGGTTGAGTAACGGTACCCAATGGCATGGTACCCATGTTGTAGGTTTTCATCCGACACATGAATGTTTTCTTACGATGTTTCTTCCCGTCAAGAACGGGATGAATTATATAAACAAATTAAAATCTCGTGGTTTTCCGTGTTTGAATCCGCAATATTCGATTAAGATTCGTGTGTTCTAACCACTAGACATTTTGTTTAACACCCGGTAATGTCTATAATATAATAAGTCATGCATTCGAATTTCAAACTCGCACATCTGGATTGCATTCAAATTTTACACACACGTTTTTGTTTAATGTCGGAGACAACACAATATAAGTAAGTAGATTGGAGTTCTTAGATTAAAAAATATATTTAAGTGTTTTTTTTTAATAAGCTATATATGAAAATGTGTGTTACCTGTAATTATTCAATATATTAAGATTATAATATATTCTAGTTAACTGGAAGAAAAAACAGTTTGAAATTTGATTACGTATAATCAGTGAGATTATAATAGTCGATTGCGTATTGTATGTAATGATATGGAAAGTTAAAATCATTTTCTGCTGGTCTCTACGAGCACGTATTAATGGCAGAGCTATTAGTTTAAATTCGATTTGTTTTCTTTAATATTGCCATGATCGTAATTTTAAACAGAAAAAGTTTTAAATAACAAGAATTCAAGTTAATATTAGAACCTTATCACACTTATTTTTATTTTATTATTTAGTTTAAGTTTTTTTTCTTTAACATAACCGTAATCTTAATTTTAAATAGAAAAAGTTTTAAACAGCAAGAAAAACGTTTTAAAAGAGTCAATATTAGAACCTTATCACACCGATTTTAATTTCACCTTTGACTTAAGTTCGATTTGTTTTCTTTAACATATTTATGATTAGAAAAAGTTATAAATGGTAGGAATTCTAGTTAATATTAGAACCTTATCACACCCATTTTAATTTCATTTTTTAAAATCATGTTTGAGTGTGTCTTAGCCAATTGCGAAACACTAGCTGTAAGACTATGAAAAATTAATGATTTTGAGTTTTTTTGTTAATGACTTTTTAATTTAATATTTATTAATCTTAGCATGTTTCTCTTTGGATACAATTTTTTTTAATAAATAAATTAATCACCTATTTGAACTGATGACCAATGACAAGACTTTCTTGTTAATTTAATTTGAAAAATATCCCTATTTTATATTTATTTATTTGATATATTAAGATTGCAAACTAACATGCAGTAATAATTAGGAATAAACAGTTTACAAGTAAACAGGTCTAAGGTCAAAGGTTTACAGTTGTACTCATAGGTATTTTTTTAGAGTGTAGGTAGGCGGACGAGCATATAGGCTATCTGGTGGTATGTGGTCACCAACGCCTATAGACCTTGGTATTGTAAGAAATATTAACCATCACTTACATCGCCAATGCGGCACCAACCTTGGGAACTAAGATGTTATGTCCTTCAAACCGGAACACAACAATACCAAGTACTGCTGTTTTGCGGTAAATCTGATGAGTTATGGTACAAAGCCACCAGTGAAAACCATGACATGAAAAAAAGACACTGATCCTCTTAAATAATACTAAAAAAAGATAATAAATAAAAAGATAAAGACATAAATATTAATATACAGTTTTGTTGTTTACAATAATAATTTAGAAAAATCAATATATAAGTGGTATATGTACCTACTACAATACTACTAGGAATCAATAAATCTGTATAATTTAAAACTTTAAAATGTCTCTGTATTACAAATATTAATTAACCGTTACTCGGTAATCCTTACTAATAAATATCGGACGGAACCTAGTTAGATCACTTTTTTATATATTTTTGTTTAATAATAATAATATCCTGGGACAGTATTCACACGGCCATTTGATCCCAAACTAAGCAGAGCTTGTACTATGGAAACCAGACAACTGATATACTACCCATACTACTTTTCTTTTGTAAATACATACTTATATAGATAATTATACCCAGACTCAGGACAGACATGTTCATGCGCACAAATGTCTGACCTGGGTGGGAATCGAACCCACAACCTTCGGTGTGAAAGGCAAGTATCTACCAACCACGCCATCCGATCCGTCAAATATATATAAAGGCATTTTATATATATACATATTAGTACTATATTACTCTAGATTAACTTGCTTAAAATAAACATGTTATGTTTTTATTGTGTTATCATTTATAATGAATAAATAAGAATCTTATACACAACGTATAAGATCCTTTTTTATTGTAACCATTCATAAAAACCTTTTTTGTTAAATAGTTATTACCGTAACCGTAACAGCCTGTGAATGTCCCACAGCTGGGCTAAAGGCCTCCTCTCCTCTTTTTGAGGAGAAGGTTTGGAGCTTATTCCACCACGCTGCTCCAATGCGGGTTGGTAGAATTCACATGTGGCAGAACTTCAGTGAAATTAGACACATGCGGGTTTCCTCACGATGTTTTCCTTCACCGTTAAGCACGAGATGAATTATAATCACAAATTAAGCACATGAAAATTCAGTGGTGCTTGCCCGGGTTTGATTAAGATTTCGTTATCGGTTAAGATTCACGCGTTCTTACCACAGGGCCATCTCGGCTTTAAATAGTTATTAGGTTATATTTTAATTAAAATATATGTGTGCATTGTATCTGAATGGATCAAGAGAATATATGTATATAGAAGGTACGCATAGATTTGTGTGTCTATGTACGCATTTATGTATGTATTTAGTGCAACATTTTTAGTATCTACAATTAATATCTTAGGCTAAATAACTCAATCAGCTTCACCTTTTATTTAATATATAGATATGTGAAAGCGATTCATAATTCAAGTAATTTCCCGGTCCATTTACACGTTACGGTTTAATTTATGATGTTCGTAACATGTGCTAGAGAGAGACGGATTAATACAGAAAAAGCTATCATAGTAAGACCGTTAAAGACATTTACTTATTACTATACGACATACGATGTTTACCGACACGACTTACGATTTCTCGTAAAACTGAACGTGGCAATGATATTACTTAGAAAAATAATACTAATTACATTTAAACGTAATTTTTTTGGATGTTTTTTTATTACGTATTCCGGATTCCTAGCTGGTCTGAATGGTGTTCAGCCAGCTTGTCGATGATGTCGTCTTTATGGATCGCCATTCCAAGGTTATATTTCAAAATCTCCCTTGTAGTTGCCATTTGTATTCTATCCAATAGTTTCTCCGCCGCGTCAGCGTCATAAATAGAATATAATATTTTATTTTTTTAATCATTCAAACTGTTTACATTATTAATTGTGCGATTTTAAGGGATTGTGAAAAGTATTATATTATGCTTCAATCTCTTAATGTTTTTACTTAATATAAATATATATAAAATTGTATTCGTTACTTTTAAGATAATTTCCATTTTGTATTAAGAATAATCATTTTAGTAATCATACTCATATGACAAATGAGTGAAAGAGACGTGGAATCTTTATTTGAAGGAATATTAATTCTCTTTAACATTGTAACAATGATACACTTAAATATTATATAAAATTTATATGTATATGTTGTATGATTGGTACATCAAATAAATATATATAATATATAAACTAAAAAACAATTGTTTTTTAATTGTATTAATTAATTTCGCACACATAAATAATAACAGCCAGTAAAAACAATATATTATTATTTAAAAATAAAGCTTATAATATTTCACAATGCGTGCACAGACAGCGTAAGTGATAATCTGACCGGTTTTACAGGACATATTAAGTATTTTAAAAAAAAGATTTATTTATTTAATAGAAACACTAACAATATACATATAAATTGGTGGCGTATATATCATCCAAAGAGAAAAAATCAAATTTTGATATGTATATCGATTACAAGTGTACACAGCATTCACAAAGTATTGACCTATGCTTTCTTCATTAACACAAATACAACAAAAAAAAAAATACAAAATACATAAAAAAAAACAATAGGATCTCAACGCACTATTTTGTTGATGGACTCACTATCAATAACAAAAAGTAATCCATGAGCTTTTTTTTTAAAGTAATGAAGCTGTTATGAAAGAAATCAAAAATATATTTTTAAGCCCGTACAATTTAGGCATGAAAATGTCTAGAGGCGGAAAAAATACAATATTGCTCCGAGTACTACGCTTCCACTAACCAGAAAGCAATTACTTTTTCTAAAAGCTAGAGAGTCAATTGCTTAACATAAAGTTGCTGTAAAACTAACACGCGTAATAAATAAAAATATTATAATATGTTTTATATTAAAAATAGTGAGATATAAATGGCTGAACGCGATATAGTTGAAATTCTGAGACTCATCGTAACGACATGTCCGCAAACGAGTCCGCACTTTCATTTTCTTAATTTTTTACTTTCGATCGATGCTCATTCTTTTAATAACTTTAAGCCTATACTTAGACGAGACGGCCCAGTAGCTAGAACAGGTCTCTCTTAAACGAAGATTGCGGGTTCAAGCCCGTGGTGGATTGGTGTTTATAATTCAAGTCGCGCTTTATACATTTTTATTTACATACTTTGGTAATTGAATTCGTGGAAAAGTGTAACTACTCAGTTGCTTGCCGGTACTTCTCGGTAGAATCTAAGTTTCGAACCGGTGCTATACACTCAATATAATCCTGTGAAATGATAATTCAAAAGTATTTTTTAAAATCCCACTTAAATAAAGAATTTGATTTTGATCAGAGGCGTATATGATTTGGTGTGACGGACACAAAATATCCGCCCCTTATATTAAACGAAAAATACTATTGTTTATTATAAATTAATTATTGGTTAATCAAGAGCAGGTAACGAATAATGAGTTTTAAAGTACTTATCTGATGTAGATAGAGGTTCTTCTAGTTCATTTAGAAAAGTCAAATTAAATAGTAACAAAAAATTAATAACGATTATGAAACGCGCCTAGGCTGCTGCGAGTGAGGCCCCTGGCGTTAACCCCTACAGGGTAAATACGCCACTGATTTCTATTAAAACATTTTCTTGTCGCTTTAATCTAAATTTGTATTTATTTTAACGAAAAACGGTCATACTTTTTTGTTGAGCGGGTGATTAGTTTAACATTGTTTTTTCTTCTTCTTTCAAATATCAAATCAACAATGACAGAACGAGTGGAAACAGTGTTTAACAAAACAGCTGCTAAGTTTATAAGTTTGTAAAGTACTACTATACTGTTCGTGTGTTTAGTAAAAAAAAATTAACAATTTCACTTTCGGATTTGAAATGCTAGCAGTAATTACATTTGAATTAATTAAGTTCGAAAAGAGATGAACATATAATTTGTATAAGTCTGTCTCATTAATTAATTAAATAGAATATTGGGAGGAAGCTACCTAAAGGTATATTTGAATTTTATTTATATTAATTCAGCTTGTTAAGTCTCGGCCGTTTTGGAAATGTAGTTTAGATTTAAAAAGCAACGAAATGAAATTAAAAGTTGATTTCATAAGTTTGTTTCGGAAACACTGTTTAATTAGATTTTTTTTTGTATGTATGTTGTGTCGCTGTAATTACAGAGGTTATATACATCCAGGACCGGATTTAGAGGTTTCGGGACTACAATCCCAGGGTTTCCATGAGAGCGGGGACGGGGCGCACAATAGATATTTCGAAAAAAACTTCCCAGTTAACAAATGTATGATAATGTTATTTACTGTATCTACATATTTATATGTGTGTGTACCCCTTCCTCCCCTAACGTAAACTTTGTTTCACATATTTCTGGAACTACAAAACCTCATAAGGTAGGGTTATCCGTCGAGTATAGTAATTATTATTAGTGGTGACCAATTCAGTGGTGACCAATTCAGACCAATAGATGCAGACCATAGGAAAAAAAACAGAAAATTCAATTGTTTTTCAGAAAAGAACACAAACTGCATAATTACCAATAGAAATTAATATACAAAGTTATATACAATATACCAAGTTACAAATGAATATCATACTTATATTTTTGAACTTGGTTTTCGAATTATTCGATCGCTTGGCGCCATCTCTAGTAATTTAAGTGAACTTCGTGGCTTCGGTTCTCGTTACGTCACAACACAAGTTTTGGGAACAAAAGGAAAACATAAAGAAATAAAAAGATATAAAAATATATTCATAATGTTACACGTTTTCTGTAAGTATATCCGAGAAACTGAATGTTTAACGCTCTATAATATATTATATTTAATTTCGTTATTTATATATATGCTAATATTATACATGCGAAAGAAACTCTGTCTGAATGTTACGCTTTCACGGTTAGAACTTAACAAGATTTGATGAAATTTGGTATAAGCAAGATTGAACCCCGAGAAAGAAGGTTATTTTTTTATAACAACCCCTCCCCCCAAACCAACATCACCCTACCCCTTTACTTACCATGCGGGTGAAGACTAGTATTACTATATAATATTATATACCTAAAACAATAAGTTATCACTTAATACATCTTTTTTTTTATAGAATAGGAAGGTGGACGAGCATATGGGCCACCTGATGGTAAGTGGTCACCAAACGCCCTTAGACATTGGCATTGTAAGAAATGTCAACCATCGCTTATAGCCAATGCGCCACCAACCTTGGGAACTAAGATTTTATGTCCCTTGTGCCTGTAATTACACTGGCTCACTCACCCTTCAAACCGGAACACAACAATATCAAGTATTGCTGTTTTGCGGTAGAATATCTGATGAGTGGGTGGTACCTACCCAGACGGGCTTGCACAAAGCCCTACCACCAGTAATTCGTTTTAGTCTATTCGTTTTTGCCATCTCATAGTGTACGTATTATAGCATTTTAGTAGTAGTAGATACATATCATAGATTTTTTATCATTATTATTATTTAAAAGTAGTTTTATATATCATTATAATGATTTTAATTTAAACGCCTATCATTTATTTAATACTTCACACTAAAAAGAGAAATGTTGCTTACTTCCACGTGCTCAACTAAAAAGTTTAATTTCCTTACAAAGTTAAAGTTCTCTTAAAACGAATATAGCCTTATTATTAATAAAAAACTTAACAATCTCGCTTATAAAATTTATAGTATACTCTTAATATGTAAATGTAACCATGGACGTATCCATCAACTGTTGCTTTAGTCGGAAATATGGAATGTAATTTTTTTTTTTTATAGAATAGGAAGGTGGACGAGCATATGGGCCACCTGATGGTAAGTGGTCACCAAACGCCCTTAGACATTGGCATTTTAAGAAATGTCAACCATCGCTTATAGCCAATGCGCAACCAACCTTGGGAACTAAGATTTTATGTCCCTTGTGCCTGTAATAAAAAATAAAAAACACTGGCTCACTCACCCTTCAAACCGGAACACAACAATATCAAGTATTGCTGTTTTGCGGTAGAATATCTGATGAGTGGGTGGTACCTACCCAGACGAGCTTGCACAAAGCCCTACCACCAGTAAAATAATTCAATATATATAATGATATAAATCATATATTAAGCATAACTGTACTGATTGAATGAATTTATAGCCAGCGTCACTCAGGATGATATAAGAATTCTAATGATACCCCGATCAAACTCAGGCGTTTAAAAGATATGCTGGACTAAAGAAGCTCTCACACATAAATGCCAGTGGCCAGTCGTGTAAATATAACATCTGATTTCTTATAACTGAAAATAACAAACTTTAATTTATTACATGTACTAAGTTACATGTACTGGTTTGTATTGTCGATGAAACTGTTTTAAAATTCATTCGGAATATATAATTGACGCTAAGTAGTAAATTTAAATAAAAACTGCTCTCATGTGTCAATCGTAAAGTGGTTTCTTGCATTTATAGACAGACTGTCACCAAAAATGCTAACGCTAGATTGAAAAGGGTCATTTCTCCCTAGCTCTTGTGTACATTTACAGACAGAATGTCACCAGAAATGCTAACGCTAGATTGAAGGGCCATTTCTCCCTCGCTCTTCTGCCTGTCTCCTTGTCATATAAATTTGTACTAACCTGCCGAAGGCATGTAGTAAATATGACGAATTTAGTGCAAAAAATTAGCAGCTAAGCTTCTGCTGATAGTATGTAGTGTCCAATTTTTGAACCGCCAATAACTTCGGCTTTAAATAATATTCAAAAATTTAAAATTGTAAAAAATATTTTTTTCTATGTTTTTAAATTTGGAACGTGAGGAAACCCTCTCGTTCCAAATTTCCTCTATAGGAATATAAGCAAAATCAAAAATTCAAAAGCATGAAATCCCTGTCATACAACTGGTTAAGTTAATAAAAAAATAAAGAATCAAACATATAATTTAAGCCATGAAAGTTAATTAGCCAATCAACTCTACAATGGATGTATGTGAAGTTCTCATGAATTTCTTTGGACCATTGTTCGAAGAAATTTTGTGTCAATTATCTTACTTTTAAGTAAAAAAAATCTTACATTAAACAACATAATCGTGTTATCAAATTACTACCATTATTAAGATTATTGACACGGTGTTTCTTTTAAGCTCCGTGTTAGTTTTTGCCTATAGTTTGTGTTTTATATTTGTAAATTTAACAAAAAATAAATTTTAATATAATAAAAATCCATGAGATAACCTATTTTCAGTAGAAGTAGTTGAATAAACAAACATTAGATTTCCATAATCCATGCGATTACCTAATAACTCTTCTATTATTATACATTATTAACAGTTCTTGATAAATATACTACTACTGTACTGGTGGTAGGGCTTTGTGCAAGCTCGTCTGGGTAGGTACCATCCACTCATCAGATATTCTACCGCAAAACAGCAGTACTTGGTATTGTTGTGTTCCGATTTGAAGGGTGAGTGAGCCAGTGTAATTACAGGCACAAGGGACATAAAATCTTAGTTCCCAAGGTTGGTGGCGATGCCAATGGGCTGTATAAGCGATGGTTGACATTTCTTACAATGCCAATGTCTAAGGGCGTTTGGTGACCACTTCCCATCAGGTGGCCCATATGCTCGTCCACCTTCCTATTCTATAAATATATATATATATATATATCTTTAATTATAACATACAATTTTTCTTATATTCACTTTTATTTTACTTTCAAAGTTCCGATAGTAAATTCGCGTTCATTTCATCATCACGACGCCATTCGGAAATCCATAACAAATATCATAGATTATTAAAGATCTCGACCAATGATATCGTTTCAATTCAATGTCAAAGTATTTATTTATTATTTGTCTTTGCTCATCTTAATAAACTTGAGCGTCTCCAAAATCTTTGCATCCGATTCATATTTGGTCTTCGTAAATATGATCACGTTTCTGAACTTCGTAAAAAGCTCAAGTGGCTCCCAATCCGGCTTCGCAGGAATACTCACATCCTTCAACTTCTGTACTGTATTCTGTTCAATCCGTCTTCTCCTTCATATCTAAAAGAACGTTTTCAATTTCTTAGTTCTTCACATAGCCATAATCTTCGTTCTGAAGAGAATTTGATTTTAAAAATACCACCTCATACAACATCTTTTTATAGTGACTCATTTACAGTCCATTCAATTCGTCTTTGGAACTCTCTTACACTAGAAGCAAGACGTGCACCAACTATTACTTCTTTTAAAAAAATGATAAAAGAGCACTATCTTGCTTCATGAAGAAATACTGCAATTAAATATTTTATTTATTATGTAAGTATCTATAGTATGTAAATGTATATATTTATAATGTGTATGTATATTATATTATTATATAATTATATATTTATGGAATATTTATTTATGTATCGTATATATACATATATA
This sequence comes from Nymphalis io, assembly GCF_905147045.1. Lineage (NCBI taxonomy): Eukaryota > Metazoa > Arthropoda > Insecta > Lepidoptera > Nymphalidae > Nymphalis > Nymphalis io. The sequence goes on from NC_065912.1 coordinate 6,357,779, forward strand.
TATTGTATCTATTTTTTTTTTTTTTATGTATTAAATAATTGTACACCCCTACCATCCTATCTCTCTCCTCTACCAAAGGTTGCCTGGAAGAGATCGCTGTTTTAGCGATAAGGCCGCCTATTGTACATTTTTCTTTTCTTTGTTTTGTTTTACTCCTATTATTTTTGTCTATATTGGTGTGCAATAAAGAGTATATAAATAAATAAATAAATAAATAAATCTTAACGTTGGAGTCGGCTATACATTCATTTGTTATAATTCTAACCCTATTTTATCTTATAATTTGTTGTTTTTTTTATATTCGCCGCGGGGGGAAATGACTACTCCACCTGATGGTTAGTGGTAGTAGAGTCCAAGCGCGACGGCGGCAAGTACAGACTCTGTACTGATGCCTCTTCACGCCTCGTTTGAAGGAACTCAGGTTGTAAGAGGAGGGGAACACGTGAGCTGGTAAGGAATTCCATTTTTTGGAAGTGCGACAAAGAAAGGAGTTGCCAAATTTCTTTGTGCGCGATGGAATATCAATCGCGTAGACTTATGAAGGAAGGGGGAAGTAGGAATTAGAGAGAATCCTTCCTCAGAGCCGTCGCCGTGAAACAGTCGATAGAAAGCGCTCAGCGCTGCTATCTCTCGCCGCAATTGTAAAGGTTCAAGGGTGTTTGTGACCTTTACGTCGCCAATAATGCGGACCGCACGTCGCTGCAACCGATCCAAGGCCTCCAGTAGGTACTTAGCGGAGTGTTGGGATATATATATCCCAACACCAGTGGAGCAGTATGGAGACTTCTATCCTGTAGCTAGGTTTGTTGATATACATATTTTACATTTCCAAATATTTTTGCATACTGAATGCAAACATTGGAATACTAAGAGCAACTGTTTCGTCGTTATCAGACGGATTACGTAACAAGAAATATCGAATTCAATGAATAACCGGTTCATCTCAACGAGATTGTAAAGACTGATTTGTATTTCATTGAACATTGATGTGGATGATAATAAAATGAAAACATGGTCCAGTTAAGTAATCACCCCAGTTATATCTTCATTGAGATTTCTTTTAAAATACGTACAATATTTTTTTTTCAAAAACCCTGTTTTTATTCAACCGTTCTAATTATGCTATAAATGTAGATCTTTTGATTTCAGTTTCACTCATTCGTTCTTGTTGCGTTGAGAGGTGGGTCGTGCCCTGCTGAATCTGCTCCTGTTGAGAGGGAATATTCGGAACATTCGTGCTATCTTTTAGCCATTACGCGGAAGATGTTAACCGAGTAGCTAATGCGATTTTCCTTTTTTGGTCATTTTCTATGACCAAATAAAGTTCTAATATTAATAACTTCAAGTGTGACCAAAGTTTAAACGCTTTTCGCTTCGCTTTATAACACGTGTGTACGTTACATCATAAAATATTTTTTTTATTTCTTGAATGTACATTTGCTTTGGTGGTCGCACTATAATATTCCACACTCTTCACCTGCCTGTGATGTTTTTTATAATCGGCGATGTGATCGATCTTTTCGATATATACTAATTGTAGGATATGTTTATAAACTTAACGTCGGTAGGTAAGGAACTTTGTATGAGCTGCTAGTCGAAATTAAAAGCTTCAACGAGACGCTGTGTTTAACTGATCAAATTAGTGTGTATTAATATAGTTTGAGTTATATATTAATTATATAGAGATAAGATTTATTTTTTTGTATATTAATTTGTAATGGATAAACTTAAAACTACTAAGCTGGTTTTAAAAACATAACGTAACAAAGGCTATATTTTATTTTAAAATAAAATAGAGATCCCAATGTGGCGCAAGGTATATATAGTTATATTTGTTCAACGCGGATGAAATCGGGGCGGGCTAGCATTTATAATTTCACGTATATAAAACATTTCCTAATATCATTTAATATATGCGCATCCTCGGTTGCTTCAAATTTTTTATGTAATCTCTATAATATAAATTTTATTCAATGATCAATTGGGTATGGTCGATGGTAGTGACACATTGTGTCATACTTTCTATATTTGATTATATGTATGTGTACTGCATTATAGATATATGCTGAATTTAAATATTATATTTAATATTCTATAATAAATAATAAAACAAAGTGAACTATTTCATATTAAACATACCTCTGATTTCGTATGAATTTATGAGTTTACGAGAACGATTTTTTTACTCTAATCAGGAAAAAATAAAACGTTTTCGATTCGGTTGTTTAATTGTTCTGTATATCTCTGGATATATATTCAATTGAAATGGATTGTGTTAATATTCTTTTCTTTATTGAATAATAATTTAAGAAATAGCTTCAAGGACGATTTTATCTAATTAATTTATTTAAAGAAAATAAATAATAAGAATTGTAAAACTAGTTTATACGTCATTTGTTATGTTACTTCTTTTTTTTAAATTAAACGACATTATTTTTAATTACCTTTACTACACTTCAATGATATTTTTATTTAAATTAAAAGAAAAAGTTCCTATTTATTTTAGGTAACTTTTTTTTAATTCGAAAGTAATACTTTATCGTTCATGTTTATAATTACAGCAGTTGATATAAGTTATTATGGTCCTACCAGTGGGCGAATAAGTGCACTTCAATTCGCTTCAATAATAAATAAGCAACATCACCAATTTCTTTACAAACACACGTTTCCATTACTTCGAATCAACGGCGAAGGTAAGACAAATCTATTTAGTTATGAAAACCGACATCAAAACTTATTAGGTATTCTTTCTTAATGTCTAATAGATCCAAATCATTCGTTTACATATTATTAAAGAATTCAGACACAAAGTTTATCAAATTGCTTTTAAATCAAATACAAATCTCTCTTAAGAAAACGTTTGTTGCTTTGATGTTATTGTAAAAAAAAAAGTTGAAAAAAATTGTGTGAATAGTTTGACAATGCTGTTTTTTTCATTCGAATTTTAATTCAATGATCACGGAAAGCGATAAATGAGTATTTAATTGACCAAAGTTATTTTATTAATTTTTCGATTGAAAATCAACATATCAATGGTTGAAAAATAAGAAATTACCCATACAATCATCACCACGTGATCTAAATAATAATATTAAAGTTCACTTTCTCATAGTTTAGCATTTAAAGGCAATAAAGTTTGCGGTCACGACTTAATAGGTCAATATATTGAAGAGCATGATATGTATTCGTCCTACGATTGAAACGTGAGGGAAAATGCATGAGGTATTTAGAACAGTTTTTACTAATAGATGAGTGTTAATATCACTTTAGCACTATTGGACATAGCAAAATTTTTACTTTATTTTTTTATACCCGACTAATCTACTTATAATATCTAATAAGATGCAATTTTTATATATAACATGATATATCATTAAGTCTACTTTCTATCACATAAAATTTGGTCCTTCGAGCCGGATGAAATTGTAATTTCAAATGTTAAATTCCAGTGCCAGTTCTTTCAAAGGTCGCTAATTTTATTTGAGATTACAATCATAAAGAAAAGAATGTTATATTATTAAAATGGTACAAGCGATGACACATACTGATAAAACCTAATGAGCTCATAAGGAGTACAAGAATTTTTTATTTTATTATATATGCACCAAAAAGTGTTCTTAATAATATTTTAAATAAAAAATTGTATTACAAAATGAAGAAATTTATTTCTCTTAGGCATTTTTTCCAAATACTTAAGTTTGAGTAATAATTCTCTTTGTAGTTATTTTTAGTAAGATATATATTAATAATCGTACGTATATAGTTACATTTATACAAGTACTGTCAAAATAGTAATTTATTATATATAATACTTTAGTTCATACGAACACTGTCATGATATATTAAGCTACAGTAGTTTTTTATGGAATTAATGATTCATAATCATTTTTTAAAAGAAAAAATAAATTGCATAGTCATTTCATTTTTATACAAATTACTTAATCTATAACCTAAATAATAATATATATAAAACAAATAATCTCAAGACAATTATCATTTCACAAAAAAAAAAGATTAATTTACAAATATTAATTATAACATTTAATTCAATAGTCAGGACATTTGCAAAGTAAAAACTTACAGGTTGAATTTTTGTTTTTCTTTAGATTTCTTATAATAAGATATTTTATTTACATAATAATATGTTTGTCACTGTGTTTTTTCCTTTTTTTATAGTATAGTAAGGCGGACGAGCAGATGGGCCACCTGATGATAAGCGGTCAGCAACGCCCATAGACATTGGCATTGTAAGAGATGTAAAATTCGCTTACATCGCCAATACGCCACTAATCTTGGGAACTAAGATGTTACGTCCCTTGTGCCTGTAATTACACTGGCTCACTCACCCTTCAAACCGGAACACAACAATACTAAGTACTGCTGTTTTGCGGTAGAATATCTGATCCAGCCCGACGAGCTTGCACAAAGCCCTACCATCAGTTAAATAGTTTTTGTCATATTTTATGTCAAATAAATGAAATTAAAGTAGCTGTCTATGATTTCAAAATAAAGCATCTTTTTAAGTTAATATGTCTACATAGCTATCCATACATTGCGAGTCTTTTTTCTTTTAGAATTCCTAATAATTTATATATCATATATATATAATATAAATATTGTATATATATATATAAATATAAATCTTTATGTTTAATTAGTATTAAATATATTAGGATAACAGATTTTGAAGGAGAAGGATTTTCGTCACGAACTGAATTACAAGAAGCGGGTTTTGCTGGTACAATTATAAATACTATGATGATAGTCACTTATCACTTAACAGATAAACTTTTACTGCTCTCGAATAATCGTTATAAAAATCATTACATATTCATGTAATAGTTCTCTAAGAAGTGTTACATCTAACAAGAAGTCGGACTTCCGTTTTTGAATTAAAAAATATTTAAATTCCACGCAATGAATCGTGACAAAATAACATAGATACTAGAAATCGGTTGTGCTGTAACGAATCAAAAAAGGCGATTTAATTTTAAACACGTGCTTTATGTAATTTTAGAAACAATCTGACTGCCCCACCGGTCCAGTGGCTAGACGTCATGACACAGACCAAGAGGTCTTCGGTTCAAATCCCAAGTCAGGCCTAAAATATATCCTGCGTCCTGCGTAGTTGGTTTTAGTTTCCCTTGAGGAAGACCGTCATTTTCATCATATTGTTATTATTTAACGTGTACGTTAAAATTATAAATTTTGAACTAAGTATTTACATACTATATTTAAATTATTGAAATTGTTGATATTTTGCAAATAGCCAAATTAACTGAAGAACAGGCAGTTATTTTATTTATTTGAAAAGATAATGATGGAATGTGTGAAAATATATATTTTTAATCTATTTTTACTGATTTAGGTAATCAAAACTGCGAGACCGATTTGAATGATTTCATTTCTATTCTATTGTGACCGGTTCCAGATCTTTTTTATTTTTTTTTATAGAATAGGAAGGTGGACGAGAGCATATGGGCCACCTGATGGTAAGTGGTCACCAAACGCCCTTAGATATTGGCATTGTAAGAAATGTCAACCATCGCTTATAGCCAATGCGCCACCAACCTTGGGAACTAAGATTTTATGTCCCTTGTGCCTGTAATTACACTGGCTCACTCACCCTTCAAACCGGAACACAACAATATCAAGTATTGCTGTTTTGCGGTAGAATATCTGATGAGTGCGGTAGAAGATCTATCCGTCGTCCAAAGTACCGATTAAGGAAAAAAAGATTTTTAAAATATAATCAAAAAATTAAAAATTCACGAAAATACTATACCTATTACAATAAAGTATAATTTAGAATGCTATTATTATGATTGTTAATATATATTTATTCAGAATTTCAAACAATCTTGAGAACTAAGATTAATGATTACTGTGCCTATAGTTACACTGGCTAACTCACACTTCAAATCAGAACACAACAATACTAAGTATTGCTGATTATAGATATAAGAAAATTAAACAAATATATCAAAAAAAAAGAAAATCACATACGCAAGAAAAAGATAATTTACGTAAGCAATTTGCCAATTTCCTACAAGATAGTCTCATAAAAAAATTATATAAGATTTTATTGGCAAAAAATCAAATTTTTTAAAAGTGAAAGCAATATTAAATATGATTTATAATTTTCGATGTAATCTGTTTCTGACCTTTGATGCGTTTTTTTTTAATTCAAATTATTCAACGTTTTATTAAACATTTTTATATTTTAGGCAGGTCAATGAAGGATTTTGTATATAGATTATAGAATCTGCCTTCATAACAGCAATACCTATGTATTGCTGTTATATTCGATTTAAGCAGAATATTAATATACAAAGGTTTTTCTTCAGTTTATCTATGATCATACTAACTTATATGCAATATAATATTATAATTATTTATGCATTGCTATTTACAAAAACTATGCATGACTAAAGGCTCGTGCCACGGAAAACACATAAGCTTTCCAAGACAATGAGAGAGACTTTCCGAAAATGGAATCTCGTTTTTTTTTTTACTGACCTGGGATTCATCCTAGCTTAAAAGCCTATATACTATATACAACCCTGCAATATACCTAAAATTCCTAATAGCGAGTTTATAAATGTAGTTTTTTGTATGTTCGCATTAATATAACTCAAGAAGAATACACAAGTTTATGCAAAAGACAAGTTTAAACGAAATCCTATTTTGAATTTGAAAGTGTTTACTAAATATTTAATATATTGAAAATCTACAATATTATTTACCATCCATGCCTAATGGCATTATTAATCGCTACAAATTCGTCGAGACGACTGACATAATAAGCAGTTTCTCATGTAATCACTACATATCATACTGTATGTCTGTTTGAATGCGATAAACTCAAAAGCTACTGAACGGATTTTCATACGGTTTTCACTAATAGACAAAGTGATTCATGAGAAAGGTTTTGGTGTAAAATTGGCTATGGTTTTGTATAAATTAGCTGAAATACAACGATGATTGTTCAAGATATCAGAAAGCATAATGACTGGGATCTATACTGGGGTGTGCCGCGTAAACCAATAGTTATATCATGTGTTACAATATAAGCATTTTATTTTGATCCTTATTTGAGCCGTACAAAGGTAGTTTCATTAAAAAAACCTACTGCTTTAAAATGTATGTAAATTTATGACACGATAAATATATAAGTATTAAGCGATTATGTTTTTGTTATAAAATGTTAATCTATAATAGATTTGTTCGAGGAACAATTTTACTTATTTATAATGGTTACGTTACGTCTCTGATTCTTTTCCTCACCAAAATAAACCTTAGTTAAATCGTAACCGGGGGACAAGTTTAGTAATTTACTACAGTTACCATATGTTCTCGAATCTATTCGAATCTAACTTCAACTGAACCGCAACACGACCGTTGTATTAGTAGAATAGGAAAACGATTAAACGGCAACGATTACGCTTCGATTCGACGATGGAAATAAATATTAGTCAGACATATCATAAGCAAAGCAAAGCTTAAAATTATATTTATATTCCTATTAATATTATAAATGCGAAAGTAAGTTTGTTTGTTTTTTTGTGCTTTCATGCCTTAACTACTTATGTAATTTTGCATAAAAGTTGTAAGGAGTACGAAAAAGACATAGGGTACCTAATAGGTCATCCCTGTCTCCCTCCCGAAGCTGCGGGAGGAAATAATTATATAAAAAGTTTGTATATAGTGTATAGTTATACAGTTGCTCCCGAGATCTAGGACTCAAAATCCAAATCGAGCCATTAATAGTAATTTTGATTTTTTTCGTCAAATTTTCAGTTGCAACCTGTCTGGTATATTCGCTTTAATAATAAAATTCGTCATTTTTTTAATTTTTTTTTTAATACATTTAAATCTTATGTTAACATATTATTAGATAAGGCTCATTACGCAATACAAGACAAATAGATGATAAAAAAAGCTTGGAGTTCTTATTCGTTGATTTACATATAGTACGTGTAAATGAAATTGCATATAATTCATTTGAGAAAATAAAAATTACTAATAAGTCTACGCGTGCTGACTCTCGATGTGCCTAACTGTGACATCAATTCCATGGCGCACAAAGAAATTTGGCAACTCCTTTCTTTGTCGCACTTCCAAAAAATGGAATTCCTTATCAGCTCACGTGTTTCCCTCCTCTTACAACCCGGGTTCCTTCAAACGAGGCGTGAAGAGGCATCTTGCGGGCCGGCAAGGCGGGGGCGGCTAGTGCAGAACATTCTTCTCGACTGTACTGCCCGTCGTCGCGTTTGGAATCTACTGCCACTTACCATCAGGTGGAGTAGAGTCATTTGCCCTCCCGGCAAATATAAAAAAAATAATAATAATATTATTGCTGGTTAATTTCAATTCATACGCATTTCGAACCGTTGGTTAGTAGTTTCAAATTTAATCTTGTAACATGACGATTCAAAATTGCTTATAATTCCTTATAAAATGCTTCTTGAATAAGAAATATGTTGACTTTGACTTTGAGTGAAGTTCATCACTTGCTAGCAGGTTACCTGACCTTACCAGAAGTTCGTTTGCCTTCTAATATTAAATTAAAAAAGTTTTTAAGGACCGTGACTGTTAAGTTTTAATTGTTTCTCTTTTAACATATCATAATAATAAATAATATCACAGTCACAGTAAATGCTTCACACTATGTTTGAATTAATTGATTTAATTTTTTATCTGTTGGTGTTCTATTTTAAATATTTATATACATATTTATATTTTAATGAATATGGGATCATTATGTTCGAGCTGAGGAAGCCCAATTGTTACAGAACATGAATCTTAATAAAAGATTATCGGTTCAAGCTCGGACAGGCACAACTAAATTTTAGTTTTTATAATTCATTCCGTGTTGGGTGGTGAAGGAAAACATCGTGAGGAAACCTGCATTTGTTGGATGAAAACCAATCAGCGCGGCAGAATGAGCTCATAACCTACTTCTCATACGGAGAAGAGGCCTTACCCCAGCAGTGGGATTTAAGATTACTTTTAATTTTTCATATTAGCCAATTGTAATGAGACATTATTTTAGTATAATAAACTGAAATTAATAGATATAATAATTATTATATTGTGTCATAGTTATATACTTATTTATATATACTTTACAATGTTTTATTAAATACTATGAGTAATGTTTGTCTGAGAATACATGCAAAGAAAACACGTTTTTAATAATAATAACAAATACATTAATGGACAAAATTCAAAGAGCATTGGGGCTATAGTAACAGCTCCACAGCTGGGCTAAGGCCTCCTCTCATTTTTTGGGAAGAGGGTTTGGAGCTTATTCCACCACGCTGCTCCAATGCGGGTTGGTGGAATTCACATGTGGTATAAATTCAGTGTAATTAGACACATGCAGATTTCCCCACGATGTTTTCCCTCACCGTCAAGCACGAGATGAATTATAAACACAAATTAAGCACATGAAAATTCAGTGGTGCTTGCCTTCGCTTTAACCCGCGATCATCGGTTAAGACTCACGCATTTTAATCACTGGGCCATCTCAGCTTTTTATTGGCATTGGGCCTGATGTAACACAAGTCATTTCTACTTAATCTTTTTATGTATAAATTACTCAGATTCGAAAAATATAATATACTGTACGACTGTAAAGGGAAAGTCAAATGTAATGCTATAATATTTTACTAACATTTAGCATGACATAGTTTTAACATACATAAGAAAATATAAGATTTCACAGAAATATCGTGTTGAATAATAATATTTATAAGACATTTTAGGATCATATCAAGTTATTTAAGCTAATGCCAGGCCGGAGGTACATCTTCATTATCATCATCAAATCGAAGAATATATTACGATTTGCAAAGTTTGGCCTCATCCATACATACATATATATATATATATATGTATGGACTTACAATGCCAATGTCGATGGGCGTTGGTGACCACTTACCACCAGGTGGTCCATATGCTCGTCCGCCTATATATTCTATAAATAAAAAGAGACTAAAAATTGTTGGCTATAAAAATAAATAGACACAAGTGTTACATGTTTCTGAGGAAAATATTATAATTTGATTTCTAATCTTTTATCACACACATGACAACTGACTTATTATTATCGCTTTAAGAATTACATCGTTAGTTGAATATAAAAAAAGTAGTGCTTATCTGTTATAACTAGCAAGAACCTTCAAATAAGAAGATACATAGAAATCAATTCGCATTTCCTTAATATATTGATTTTTTGATTATGAAAAGAAAAAGATTTAAAGATTAAAAAAAATATAGTTTTGATGTAATTTTTTTTAAGTTATACTGTTAATATATATTAATAAAATAATAATATATTTAACTAACTTTCGTTAAAAAATGCATACGAAATGTTAGTAACGCACATTACGAACGCGTCCCTAGTACGCGACCCGCAAACAATTCGGTCCGACTTAAGTGGGGAGGTGCGGATAAAAACGCTATGGGCACACCTGGGGTACACACAACACGTACCACCACCGAAGGACAATGAAGTTACTCGTGCTGTTAGTCAGTGTGGTAGTGGTCGCTGCGAAGCCGACGGTAGATGAAGAAGACGTAGGTTCTGTGCTCGGCGTTGTCAAAGGATGCGCCGAACAGGACGTCGCCTTGTGCCTCAAGGTGTGTTGTGAAGTGCTTTTAAAGTTTAATTCGAAGTGTTCATTTTAAAGTTTCCGTTTATTTAAAATATCGTGTCATTTTTATGAGGATATTATGTTACAGTAGCTTATTAACTCAGTGTTGTCTTTTAATGAACAATAAGGAATTTTAATATTATATAATATAAATATTCAAAACAATACGATTCAATGACCACAAGCTGATTTATATGTTTCAATAAGCAAACGTATGATGATATAAATCAAATTCTAAATACATTTACAGGAAAGAGCGCTTAAATACGCCGAAAATTTAGCAACATCCCGAGAAATCAATATCGCTGATGGTATCACACTGATCGGCACTGGATCTTCCCGTGGTGCCAGATCCTACGAACCCTTGCCCGAAGAGCCGAGAGCCAGAGAAAACCAAGTGGAATCCAGACTCGTCGATGCAGCTGCGGAGTTCCTTGAAAACCATGTAATCCAACTGCGCGTGCCAAAAAGTACCGTCGATGATGTGAAGAGATCGCTTGAAGAAGGTCAGTAATTCTCGTTCGCTCAATCTTCAAATGTTTATCCAATATATTTAACTTTGGTAACAATATCCCAAAAATAAAATTAATTATACGTGACATAATAAATTAAAGGTGTTATAGTATACATCTAGGTTGTAAAAACAGCTTGAATGCTATTTAAAAAAAAAAACAAATCAAATTAATTACAATAAAAATTATATTCGTTAAAAGTACTTCTAAATATACAAAAAAAAACAAATAACTAACTTTTAGCAACTTAATTGCAGACGTCGATACTGTTTTTAGTATCGACGTCTGCAATTAAGCTCGTTAAAATGTTCAGAAATATCATAAAGTTTATATTTATTGTTAAGTTCAATGAAAGACCATTTAATAAATTCTTAACTAAACAAATATATTCAAATTGGAAAGTACGATTTGCAGTTAGCAGAAACTAGCGAATTCCGATGATAAATGTTGTTTATCCAACAACTAATAAATTATACTAGATAATTATCATTTTGTTAATCTTTATGCTTTCACGCATTGCTGATAAGCTTTGTGAAAATATATTATTATAATTATATTATTTTCACTTTCAACTTTAGTTGCTAATTAAATTAATTAGATTTTTTTTTTTAAATTATAATATTACCGCTCTCTTCGTTATTAGTAATCGTTATTTTAATCAAATTTAAAGAAATCAACAGTATTCAGCAATTTTATTTGGAATTCATACAATATTTCAATGTAACGTAAACTTCATTAGCGGTAAAAATAGTTAAGACATTACATAATCAATTCATTTAAATTATAAACGAAATTTTTATGTGTGACGTAATGCCCAATTCGACATAAATCCTGAGCTAATGGTTAACTTTAAATATAAAGCGTGAAACCAAAAGAAAATATAATGACACGATTTATCTAATTATTGAGTCAGTGTACCAGACATTGGAACAGGTTCCAATATAAAAATACTGCAAAAGAAAATAAATAACGACAAGCGCTTACATATCAATTCCTGTGACTGTAGTTTCACCAAAAATAAGTACGTTAGAAATTACTGGACGCATAATTAAAGGCTTGTGCTTAATTCGAAAATGACTTCCTCTCGAGTTATTCAAGATTTTTATGATGTAATATAATCGTACGATATAATTTCTACCAATCATTACGCTCACGCCGAAACGCAATTAAAAAAATGACCACTGACAGAGCAAGTACATATGATAATATAAAAATAGAAAGTCATTCGTCATGGGAAACGAGACGTTAATAATACGAATAAAAAAAACGTAACTAAATTAGTAGAAATGTTACTATTTAGAACGATATTACTATACGATTTTAGAAATCGCACATCCTGATAATGAAAAAGTTGTAAAACTAAATGAGGAGGAAGAAAAAGATCGTAGTAAAGGAACACGACAGACGGGAGTTTCTCCGCCATTAACAAGGTCGTATCTTGGAAAGCGGGCGTTTAAATTCCAGTTTTTGCTACATCCAAGTTACTAGGAATGTAAGGAACTTGTTTTAGATTTCTGTTAACAGCAACAAAATCGCTTAGTAAAAGTCGCGCTCCAGGCGGATTCTTGATCGAAATATGGAAGTGGGCTTGAAGCTTTCGAATTGTATCAAGTTGATGCACTTTCTAGATAAATGAGGTTGTTATGCAAACTAAACGTAACATCGTGAATTTCAATGAAAGCGATACTTGTTTATATTTCAGTGTGGTCTTCATTTTGAATTCGAATCAGATTTCGGACAATTGAATTACACTTAATGTTTATTGATGAATGGTTGTAAGTAAAATGTACTTCAAGAAATAGTGGTTTCTACGAATTAAGAATGCAAATATCGCGTATTACGGACTTTGAGTAAAATAAGCCTCTTCATTTGTAAGCAGCGTTGTAACGCTAATGGTCTATGTAATAGCTTTTACATTGTCTAGTGGTTAGAAAAATAAGAGCTTTAAAATTTAAACCACAACAAGTGTCCCTATTACTTATAAATATTATTTTTTTTGTCGATATTATTTTTATTAGAAAACATTTTTAATTTCATAAATACAATTATTTTATTTTAATATTAAATTTGCAGGTCGTGGCAAAAAGAAGAAGCTGAAGCAACTGCTGCCAATCTTCGCTCTTCTCCAACTCAAGATCCAGTCCATGATCCCTCTATTCCTCGGTATCATCGCCTTTGCCGCTGTTAAGGGTCTTCTCCTCGCTAAAGCAGCTCTCCTTGCTTCCGCTCTACTCCTCCTTAAGAAACTCCTCTCAAAACATGATCATCATGAGAGCTACGAAGTGGTAGCTCACCCACACCATGACGAACATTACAGCCACGGTGGTGGTCACGGTGGTGGATGGGGACGATCCCAAGACGCCCAGAATTTAGCGTACAGCGCTTACTCCACCTAAACCTAGGATAGATAAATCTCATACGAGTTAGTCTTACGCGGACCTCAATTGTTGAAAATTAATTTATTGTTATTTAATAATTTATTTTAAATTATTTAAACGTTTTTTTTATTATTAAATATCTTGCAAATGCTTGGCTATGGTCTATGCGTCACCAGTATTGTATTCTTATGTACCTGTTGTTTTATATTGTATAGTACAAAGATTATGTTGATAAGTGTTCAATAGCTTTAATTTACTTTTTTTTTATTTTAACTCATATAAGTCACAAATTTTGTCAAGTTCTTCTATCATCGTTCTCTATGCTATAGCTTTTGTAAATACGCTTCATAGTATGAAATTATTTAAGTATAATATTGTTATTCACATTTCCTTTACTATTATGTATATCTTTGCTTGATATTTATGTATCTTCTTGTATATTTGTGACAGTATATATATTTACATTTTATGTTAAAGGTGATGCCCTTCTATAAATCATTTACTTTTCGATTTCATAAATGATTAGCACGACATTTTATATCATCGAATATATGAAAGTCATTTTAATTTATTCATATTTTATTCTAAACTAACATTCACGAGTCATTTATCGTTATAGCATCAGCATTAATAAAAATATTTAATATCGTTCAATCGTTTTTAATTTCGACTTTCCCAGCAATTTTGTCACATTTTTAAGTTAATTGATTTAAGTAACTTGGTGCGATGAAAATAAAATATCTAAGTAAAATTTTAGTGAAATATTTTTTTTTATTAGCGCCGGGATGGCAAATGACTCTACTCCACCTGATGGTAAGTGGTAGTAGAGTCCAAGCGTATATATAATGTTTAAATAAAATCAACTCCATCTCGTGTACATTACGCATACTGCTTGAGTTTTAATTTATTTATTAAAATTTTAAACATGTACTGGAATCTAAACTATACATAAATATTTTATTACATTACTATTTGTAAAATAAAATGAAATTAAAAAATTATAAAACTTGTAACATAACTGTTCATATTTAATTAAATGAAAGCCACAAGATGCTAATGTCATGCAAATGCGATGGCGAAAAGTTTTTCACTAAGCAAATTAATTGACTTATTTTAATAACAAAATACTTATTATAGACAGCCGATTATTCTACCGCCACACAACTATTCCTTGTATCGCTGTATTACGGTGTAGGACAGCGTAAATACAGGGACTTAATCTATACTAATATTATTTTACGACGGGGGCGACCCCGAGGCTCGTAACCTGACTGGCTTATAATGCTAGTCAGGAGGAACCCTCTCTCTCTCACACTAATATTATAAATGCGAATTTAACAGAGACAGCGGTCTGCTACTTTTGAATCATTGAATCGAATTTGACGAAATTTGTTATGAAGCAAGGACATATGCTATTTTTTATATCTAAAACCTGTCCCACCTCGCTTTTATTAACACGGAGGCGAAAACTAGCATATTATATCCTATGGATGATATAATTTACATTTCATAAAATATGTATCTCTTGACAATTTCACTCACAGATAACCTAATTTTCTCGTCTGCTTTCTATTAATGCTGAATAAAAATATGTGTCTTGTGCTGTTTCGATGTTACATAGCAATTAATCCATTATAATCATGCCATTACCTTAAACTTTTTCCCTCGATAAGTAATGTGTAACAAAGATAGTTAAAAGAAATTAAAGCTCATTGAACATGTATACTTAATTATAGGTTGAATTAATTAGTCTTACTCGAGCTAGGGTTGCCATTCATTATATTTATGAAGATATTGTTCATTTTATAATTTTGTGTAACAAAAAAAGCTTTAGAAAACAGACGACCTATTAGGCCAAATGATAGTACTGATAGAAGTAACCATTTACATAATCAGTGAGTATTTAATCGTTTGATCTAATCCTAAGATACGACCTTACTAACCGGAACACATCAATAGAATAATTTACGAGTTTGTTGTGCCCATTTATGACTGCTTCGTTCGTGTAGTGACTATTTCATAAGATTGCAGATTCCGGCTTAGTTTCGAACCCCGGGTTTGCTGTCATGAAATTCTCAGAAGCATTTCAAAGCTTAGAAGTTAGTAGATGTTATCAATTGTGCCCCAGAAGAAATCACGTAAAGCCATTGGTCCTGTGCCTGAACTTTTCGTCGTGTTTTATTTGCCGTCCCATCGAATTATTATAGCTATTAAATATAGCACCTTGAACACTTATGCTTTGATCAAAAACAACAAAAAATCGAAGGATATTATCATTTTGAAAGTCAAAAATATAAGTCGTATAAAGTACAAAGTCATAGGACATATATATTAAATGGCTTTTCTCTCGAGATTTCTATAAAGATTTATGCAAGTATCAATGAAAGCATTTATTACACGCTTGCCAATAAACTAATGTTCTCGGGTCACCAGAATTTACTTTCGATTTCTGACGGTAGCCCTACTTACAAGCGCACCACTTACACAAACACAATGGCTCGTAAGTTGATCATCACACGCGTCCATTACCATCTTGTATTGTGTGAAAATGGATTTTTATTTACATTTTCTATGTAGATTTCTAAGATAAAGAATCGTTTACTCACGTATTGTCCAATCGTTCTAGAATTAACACAACTCATCAATTATCAACTAAATATGCCGATATGTTTTGTAGTTTTAAATCTAGGAAAGCACCGCTGAATTTTCATGTGCTGAGAAAACCTACCTGTGTCGAAAGTAAATCTGACACCAACCCGCATTGGAGTTGCCAATACGCCGCCGCTTTCTACAAGCCATAACATCTTAGTTACCAAGGTTGGTGGCACATTGATAACGTAACGCAAGTTAATATTTACTTACATCGCCAATATCTTTGGGTTGTGGTGACCAGTTACCATCAGGTGGCCAATTTGCCTATCCACCGACTAAAAAAAGTCACAATTCAACCTTATACTTATATATACTTTCGCTGCTGAATGTTTATCTAATGAAGTTGTATCGAGTAATTTAATAGATTTTTATGAATTATGTAATGATTTTAAATATTTTCTTATGAATACACATTAAAATATTTGAATATAGATAGGGAGATATATTTTTTTACTAATAGATGAGCAATGAAGGAAACATTGAGAGAAAGCCATGCATGCATCAAATAAAAGTCTGCCACAGTATCCGCCAGCATTGCAGCAGCGTGGTGGTACCTACAAAACCTTAGAATTAATGCAGCAGTGGGGCAATTACCTTTAATGAATAAATGCTAAACTATTTACAACGCCATCTATTACAAATATGTAAATAATATTTGTTTACGTTGGTGTTGCGAAAAATGAATGAACCGCACGGAATCAAGGTAAGGTTGTAAATGACACGCTTTACGATCGTTTAATGAACTTGCTTGTTTCACTGTTTTTCGACTTTTGTTGATATTATTTTAATCTCTATTTTATGCTTGAATGAATATATTAATCACTATGAATATTGAAATTATGTGTTTAATAATTATGTAATTATGATTCTTTTTTATTATACTTAAACTTTTGTTTGATGTTTGTTCAATAAATTGGGATAAATTGTTAGTGATAATTAGATTTACAGTTTTGGACAGCGCCATCTATGACTTTTACCTGTTACTATTTGTTAGAACGATGCTCGCTTGATTATAAATGCTCAAGTTGCGTGCAGTTGTTGTCTAAAGTTCAAAGTTTCGCCTTCAACCACCTTCGTCTGCTGGCGTTAGTGAGTCATTTATTGTAATTTACATACGAAATATATATAAATAAAATAAAACCTACATTTAAATAAATACCTAATTTAAATTTGAATCATATTGTTATTATGTACAATTTGTTGATAGCTAGGCACTTAAATAATTTCGGTATGTAATAGATAATAAAAACGACTGTAATACGTAATAAATAAAACATCTTACAACCTGAATGATACAATCTTCACAATGTCTGTATAAAATGAACAAAGAGAGAAAAATATTTTGTTATATTTTTTTCTCATTTTTCAAACGAATTCGTCTGTTTCTTGGTCAAGGTTACAACCGCAGCGCTGCGTTTTTTAACGTCTTAGTTTTATTGTGGCAGTCAATAGATGGAGTAACTGTCTCATTGCTTTATTTTGTCGTGCCGGTTGCTGAGCTCAGTGGTCCTTTTTTTGTACATTACTTCTTTCATTTATTTACGCTATGGTTAAGTAATAACAGTTTTATTTTGTCTATACAAAGAACTGACTAGTTATTTATCTAATAGTAAAACTATAAAGTAAGATCAATTGGTAATTTTTTAGCTGTTTATAGCGTTTTTTTTTCAATATATGTATGTATATTTAAGCGAAATACCACTTAATAACTTGAAACTTAGCATAAATACTCCTCTGACAACGTAGACTCAAACTAAGACAGATTTTTTAGAAAAAAATTCAAGGGGAAGAAGGGGTAACTTTGTATGAATTTTAACTATACGAAATAGGAACAGGTAGCTATTTTTTAAATATTTCAGTCGTTTTAAATTTTGATTATACACACCTTTTTCATTTACAATTTTGGTTAGGCTTACGTTTATGTTTATAAATCTGACACAGCCGACTGGTTGAAATAGCCTATTAAAGGTACAGCTAGCCCATTTATTAAGCATCTCCATTCATCATTCATCACTAGCATCACTCCCAGCACCACTATTATCCCGCGAGGGTTCTAACGTTAACTAGTAAAGCCTTATAATCTGACTCGAAAAATGAGTAGCAACTGAGATAAATGTGCTCAAAAATACGAACTCTCCAAATTTATATTATTATCAATCAATCAATCAATCAATCAACAGCCAATCGTTGTCCACTGCTGAACATAGGCCTCTCCCAAGGTGCGCCATAGCTCCCTGTCCTCCGCCTTCCGCATCCAGTTTGGAGTTGTATTATATTATTATACTATAGATTAATATCTACTTAATAAAATTTTAAGATGACTGACTGACATACCACGCACAGCCTAAACCGTCTTAGCAGGATCAAATTTTGCACAAGAATAATATTTGTGACGTAGGTGAGCATTAAGAATGGATTTTTCGAAATCAATCCACTAATGGGGGATGAACGCTTTTTCATGAAGTAGGATTTTTTTATACTTAATACCTGCTCCTCTCCCCCTAACACGCGAGCGAAGCCGCAGGCGAATACTAGTTATTTATAAATTTTCATATTATAAACGGTCGCAAGATCAAAACGGACGTAAGTCGCCAATAGTAACCAGGTCGAAGGTTTTAATGGAATGTAAGCGAAATCGCTTGTTGCTAATATATATTTATTTGATATACTTTGTTGAACACTATTTATCGCGCTTAAGGCAATGATTTCTCTAGATAACTGGCAACATAAGAGATAACAAACGTCGCCCTTTCCGACCTTCTTTATTTATAATACCTAACTTGGTGCCAACGACTTTGTGCAAGTCCGTCTGAGTAGGTACCACTCACTCATCACGTAGTATACCGTTAAACAGCGGTACTTAGTATTAGTGCTATGCTTTGGGTAAATGAGCTAGTACAATTACAAGTACAAGGGACATGGCTCGGGACGATATAAGGAATGGTTAATATTTCCTACAGTTCAAATATCTATGGGCGGCGGTGTCAAAACGACATATTATGACCCATTTGCCAATTCGCATACCATTTATAATTCTAAAAAATCAATATATTATGAGATCTTATGAGATGTTATGTCATTAGATATTATATTAATTTAATTACTTTATACATTGACAGGTAAAAGGCTCCTCTCCTATTAAGGAGAATTAAGGCAACCGTAAAATATATCATTATTGGAGTATATTTCAACACGCGTGTACAGTGTGGGGTCACGAAGCCCTCGCGATGTCTCCTTCATTGCTTGAGATGAATTTTAAACACCATTAAAACTAGCTACTTAGCTGGATTTGGACCTTTCCTTAAAGACGTGTCCATCCAGGAGGCCGTCTCCTTACTCCTCGCTAGAACGGACAAAGCTTAGAAAATATTCCAACACGCAATTCAACTGCGTTTTTGTCGAAGAACTCGCGATTTATGTTTTCATTGTGATAAAAATATTAATTTCTGTTATAAGAAGGAAAACGTCGTGAGGAAACCTACATGTATCATATGAAAATCGCACAGGTAAATATATCCAGAAACTTGCACGAAGCTCCATAGCCCTCGAAAGAAGACAAGGCGTTACTCCTCAATTTATGATCTACAGGCTTTTAAAATTTTAAAATCGCACCTTTATATATAAATAGCGATTATATACCTATATACATATAAGAAACTTCAGTATCATTGAAGGCATCACAAAGCAATAATTAGCCTTTATAGAATTTTATCTCAAATGATTTTACTTGTACCATCATATTATAATCGTTAAATCTTTACGCCTCATATATTTCATGTATATTTCACGATGCAAACATTTTTAAGCTTTAATTCTGCGTTTATAAGAGTTATAATTCCATGATGAGACATCAATTATAATACGTTAATTCTTAACAGTCTATAACCTTTGTATAATGAGTTACTTTTCTTTACATGGTATAAAAGATAATGTTGTATTGGAATGTAGTCTTTATTTGTATTAAAATAAAGGGAAAATTTCTATGCAGGATGTTAGCAAAGATGGATGGCATATCCGCTTTTCCTATAGCTTTTACCGTACCTTCTCTCATTAATCTTGTGTACAATTTCTTTTAAATTAGCCTCATTTTTCTATCATCAGTATTAAATCAAAGGCTTTTTCCTTATATAATGTGTTGTATTTATAAAAGTATCAAGAATATTAGATTTAATTAAACATTTACAAATGCGAAATAGTAATTATGTATATGCATATTTTATAATTATTACTACTAAACTATTGTGTAATATAAATATCAAGAAGATTGTTGTTAAAATAAAAAAAAAAACATAACAATTGTTTATTATTTAATATTCATAATAATCTCTTTGTTTTTTATTAATAAATTAATATAAAGCGAGAAACACTTAAAAATAAAATAAATTATATCTTAAAACATACAAATACTGCATTGAAAACATAAATAATATAAAACAAAAACAATCGCAATTAAGACTTAAGGAACAGATGAAATAATTGTGAAAATATAAATAAAAAATATAACAGTTCTTACATATAACTTAAATACATTGAATTACATAATTAAAGCCAGGTACGCATTGAGAAAATTAAAATAAATATATTTATCTAAATTAACTATGTTTAGTTAAATATAAAATACATAAACTATAATATATAGTTACAAATCACCTATAAGGTTTACTTATATATCAATTCAGTCATAAATACGCACATCACATACACAAGAGGAATAAATAATGCAGAGAAATCGTCTTGTAAAGAGGCCATTATACTAGGTCACGGAAAGCTATTGCTTTTGCGCGGAGTAAGCCAAGCTTTGCGCATCTATGGATCTACCCCAGCCCCCGCTGTGCCCGCCACCGCCACCGCCACCGCCACTGCTGTAACCACCGGCGTCACCGCCGTAACCACTCGCACCACCGTAATCGTGACTAGATGTGTGA
The DNA here is from genome assembly GCF_905147045.1 of Nymphalis io. NCBI lineage: Eukaryota > Metazoa > Arthropoda > Insecta > Lepidoptera > Nymphalidae > Nymphalis > Nymphalis io. The sequence continues at coordinate 6,378,907 of NC_065912.1, forward strand.
CTTGATGTGTGGTGAGGGTGTGCGACCACTTCGTATGTCACGTGCTTCTGCTGTGACAGGAGCTTCTTCAACCCAATTATCGCTGACAGCACTAACGCAAGCTTTCCAATCAGCAACGCTTTTCCAGCAATAAGCGCTATAGCGCCGATTGCGAGCGGTAATAGAGCCATCATTTTCAACATGACAGCAGCTAGAATGGGACCGAGGATTTTTTGTGCCTTCTTCTTCTTCCCTCTTCCTTCTTCAGAGAGATCATTGTCTTCTGTGAACGATGACACCGTGTCTTCTAACGCTCGACCGACACTCGACACAGTATCAATGACGTCAGAACCCTTAACTTCAACTCTTAAGGAATGCGTTTCGAAGTATTTCTGCATCTTTGTAACTGGGTCTAAAGATCTAGGCGCGCCTGTCTCCGGAGGTACATCGTTCGCTCGCACAACTGTTACCCCGTCGGTAAGTGAAAACGTTTCCTTTTGTCCGATCATCTTGTCCACGTACGAGAAGAATTTGTATTTGAGGCATGCTGTTGAATCTTTTTTGAGGCAGTCGGTGAGGCCTTCGAGCTCGTTGCTCGAATGACTTGTATCTTGGGCGGGAAGAGCGAGGCATGACGCCGCGAGCGTGATAAAAGCGACTGTCTTAAGCATTGCAGCGTTAGAAATAGACTGTGCGCCGGCGCAGCTTGTATCACTTTAAATAGTCTCTCTCCGCACCCCTCGCTTTAGCCCCGTAGAAAAAACCGAAATAAGTTGGACTTTCTCAGTTCGCTAGTAAAAGTGGAGTCCAGGTTTCATAATGTTGCATCGGCGAAAGCCTGTGCGATCACTGTAAAGGTCGTGAACTTGATCATTATGACGCTAAACAGTTATAATATAATGAACCATTAGTCCAGTACAGTTCACAACTGATGACGTTACCGTAACAACGGCTCTGCATCATTTAAAGTTATTCTAGATTATTCCATATATATGGTACGATAGTTTCAATGTAGTGGTTATTTAATAATTATATTGAATATATTAAAGAATAATAAAAATGTTCCCGCAAAATTTTAACTTTTAAAGAGTTTTAGTTATTTTATAATATTATTTTATTATATTCACTTATAAATGTTAAAATGTCAGCCATTTATATAATTGCCCTTAATTTGTATATAAAAAAGTACAATCTTTGTTTTGCAGCTAATAATACATACAAAAGCTTATTCGTTAAAATTGAACAGAAATACAAAAAAAAAACGTTCGAATGAATAATGTTGATATGGTTATTTAATTGTATGCAAAGCTTTCCGTGTATATATAATATATAAAAAGAAGTACAAATAAAATTCATTGTGAATTTTATCAATGCTAAAAATCGTAATAAATTTCATCTTTAAATAAATTTAAAACTCGTGTTAAGAAAACATTCAATAAGGCGTAGTAAAAACGTTTATTAAAAACAACAATATTTTCTTGCTTCGTATAAGAACAAATGGTATGTCAAAAAATGTTGATTAATTCATATATAAAAAAAAGTATACAAACAAACAAGAAATTTTCCTTTCTTCTTTTAAAAATATAGAATGTTTTATCAAAAGTCAAATAGTGTTGCCTACTTCGTTGAAAATTAATATAAAGATTACTACCAAACAAGAATATTTACATTTCGTAGTACATCAATGTTTTAGTAGCAGCGCGTCTCGGCTTCGCACGTGCAGAATAAAAGTCTAAATGCAAATTTTATATTGTAATACATACTTAACTCTATTAGTATTACGCGGCGATCGCGCTACTAAAGCTCCCAGTCAGCATGATTTTTCCCGACATCTTCAAAAATTATCGTAGTACTTCAGCCATTTTACAAAAACTCTAATAAATTATATACTTAAATCATGTATCACTATGTGCATTGGCGAAACCGTATAAGAATCCTTTCGGTAGTTTTTAAGTTTATTGCGCTTAGACGGACAAACGCCGTGAAGGAATTTGTCTTATTATATGTAGTTATAACCGGATTCATTTTATAAATAAACACTAACAAACATAATGATGTTTGGTGCAAACAGGTGAACGCATGAACAAAGCACTACAAAATTAGCATAATTATTATAAAGCTGTATAAACGTGCATATAATCTTATAATAACATTATTATGTAACCAAAACAATATAATGACATAATAATTAAGCAATCCGGTATAAATGTTTATCATTATATCACAAAAAAAAATTGTCATTGCATTTTGCTAATAGGTACGCACGTTATAAGTTATTTTGATACATCGTCAAGATAACAAGGAACACAGCATTTCCTACATAAATATGAATTAGTTAAATTATTTTATAATATTAAATTGAAATATTTAGTATTATTTACAGTTTTTTATCGTTTCTCTACAATAATAATATTTTTAAATTTATTTCATTTTTTTTTTGTTTAAAGAATATATTTTGCCCCTCAAATTAAGCGAACAGTTTGTGTTGGGTATGGGGACGACAATAGCCCGAGGGGTCAGAATCTGCCGCCTTTTCCGGAAACTAGTGTTATAAATATTTGTATATCCATTCCAGGAAAAAGGTCTTTCTTGAAGAGGCTTGGAGTATGTTCTACCATTTTGCTAAAAATATTTTTAAAACAATTAAGGCATAATATGGCCCCTGTGCTGTCCCGAGTCAGAGATCTTCCGAGTAGATTCACATGTTCTAGTTTCTGCTTCCCTAAGCATTCTTTCTTCTTAACCAGTAAAAATCCTTGGTACTCAACACCGTTTTAGAACATAGCCCAATGATTGCAACATAAACTAAAGTTAATATTATTTGAACACTTTGTGGAAACTGGTAAACGTGTAGAGAAAGACCTTTTATATTCGCCATTTGAAAACTCTTTTATTACAGAAAAAGAAGAAAAGCTTAAGAAAAAGCTTCCTTGGAGGCATTTCATTAACGATTGACGTTACAATATACATAGCATGATGGATGCGCTTGTTGGATGAAGCGAATTTGAACTGTGAAGCACCCCAAGTAGCGGTCCGACATCCACGTCGGCATTTTTTTGTAAATATATATTACACTAATTATATAAATGTAATTACAAATATATATTACACTAATTTTCGCCTTTGTGAAAGCTGGAGTATGGTATAAAAAAGTAGCCTATGTGCTTCCTCGGATTTTAAGCTCGCTTTGTACCAAATTTTATTAAAATCGGTTCAATTGTGAAAGCGTAGCAGACAGACAGACAGTTATTTTGGCATTTCATCATCATCATCATCATCGTCATTTACATAAAAATATATAACTAGCATCTAATTGAAACAAGGACTTAGGAGGATTAAGAAATAATAAAACTGACTAAATTTGTAAGCAAGTATTAAATGAAACCTTATTCAACTGCCAAACTCGAGAAAGCGCTAAAACAATAATATCATCTCAAAAAGTAAGAGTATGAATCGAGTGAGCTTAGTCACGGATCGCGGAACTGACTGCGTATTCGACTCACGCGCATGTTTCCTTCGATCCGTTTTTATATGACCGTTTATAATACTATAGATTCGATACACGTTAATTGGAAAGAAAAACTATGTTACGTACTTTCCAATTTAATAGAATTAAATTGGATCGTTTGAAAATAGGCATTTTGTCTTATAATATTTGATTATTTGATACGTCCCAATTCTGGCCTAAGGCCTAATCTCCAATTGAGGAGATGGTTTGTAGCTTATTCCAACACGCTTCTCCAGTACTGGTAGGTGGCAAACATATGTATATATGACACTTATTTACGCCATGCAAGACCAACGGCTCACTTTCACCTAGGGGTGATCTGTTTTACTTAGGCGAGGAAGAGTAACCACCAAGTTCCAAAAAAAGTCTAAAGAAAACCTTAATAGCTTTTTATCAAATAAACTTTTCACTCATTCGGTGTCTCAATCCAGGACTAGTGACTAAGTGAGCCGTTGGTCTTGCCACTAGACTGAAGAGGCAGGCAATATGTTATGAGCTTGTAAATAATAGTATATACGACATAACGTAGCAGGTTTCACGATTATGCATTTAGCCGTAATATGTGTTCCACAAATAAATTACTGTGTCACACAACATGTTCCAGTTATACTGCGCCATTGATCTACATACACATTCAATGGCTTTACTACTTTCTTGAATTATCGTTTTATTAAAATCTTTTCTCACCATCATTTACTGGTGGTAGAGCTTTGTGCAAGCTCGTCTGGGTAAGTACCACCCACTCATTAGATATTCTACCGCAAAACAGCAGTACTTATTATTGTTGTGTTCCGGTTTGAAGGGTGAGTGAGCCAGTGTAATTACAGGTACTGGTGGTAGAGCTTTGTGCAAGCTCGTCTGGGTAGGTACCACCCACGCATCAGATATTCTACCGCAAAACAGCAGTACTTATTATTGTTGTGTTCCTGTTTGGGTGAGTAAACCAGTGTAATTACAGGCACAAGGGACATAAAATCTTAGTTCCCAAGGTTGGTGGCGCATTGGCTATGTAAGCGATGGTTGACATTTCTTACAATGCCAATGTCTAAGGGCGTTTGGTGACCACTTACCATCAGGTGGCCCATATGCTCGTCCGTCTTCCTATTTTATAAAAAAAAAAAATCAGGTCAGAAGACAGCCTGTTAGAGTTTAGAGTTATTAAGTTTAAATTGATATCTAGCTGACTAACTATAGGCTGACTCGTGTTTTCAACAGCTTTAGACGTTAGCACTTTGATATTTTGGTTGAGTGGGGGGCTCCTTGGCAAGCGGCACTCCTAGATCAGTACCTTGTTGGTCTAGGCATAAAAGCATCACGCTTAAACAAACTATTTTAGAATATATACTATTTTTATACATTTTTTTTTATTTAGAACTCTCATTTTTTATAATTAATTCGCACTTATTTATATTTTATTGAAAACGAAATTATTCTATTCAATAACACAACCCAATCGTTTCTCTCCGTCTGTGCTCCTATTTATTTCGTGTCCTGTCATGGTATTCATTTGAGCACTTTTCTTCCACATAGATTAACATTTCTTCGAGCCACGTGACCTGCTTACTGTCACTTAGTTTACTAGCTTCTCTTAGTTTTTATATAGTCTCAGTAACTTATCCAATTGTGGCACAATGTCAATGGTAAGTAAGCTAATGTGATTTCAGACACAATATATATAGTAGCTCTAATTCTCAGGTTTTGCAGAATTTACAACGTCATTAACATCATGATACCATGATTTACTTTCTTAAATTAATTATACAACTAGCTGAATGTGAATATTTAAATTATTAGGTAACATCGGCGGTCATAAATAAAATAAATTATTGTTGTGGTTTTTGTATCTTACAAATATCAAAACACTTCAATCTTATTCATTTGTATAGATGATATATAAAAATAAATTTTAACACAAATAAACAGATTAAAACATGTCAACATATTGTTATAATTAAGATAAGATGAAAATTGATGAATCCAGCACGTAGCAGTTGAAAATACACCAACCTATATATGTATTTACCAGCCTTCATTGAATTAGATTCGTGGAATAAGCACCAAAACTTCTCAGTGAGAAAGGTATTAGCCGAGTAGTGGGACATTTACAATATGTTTCTTTAGTTTTTTGGTTCACTTGTAACACGTCTGGACAACTACAGGCACTATCTTAGTTCCCAAGGTTGGTGGCGAATCTGCCAAATAAGGTTTTGTTAATATTTCTTAAAGTTTCAAAGTCGACGGTCAGTGACTATTTACCATCAGGTTTATTAGGTCAGTCAACCTACCTAATTAAATAAATGAAAATATATATGTAAAAAGTCCATAGTAAAATAAATGTGGAGTTATATACTTATATATTGAAAATTAATTTCGAAATTATGCTCGTCTGAAACAGTTACGTCGGTATTTTCTTTGAGAGGAATCCTTTCACTTTTCAAGTGTAGGGTCATTGACATGGTCACTATTATTGTTGAAGATGATTGGACGATGTGTGAAGTTAGCGAAAACGTAATTTATGTATTAAATTTTTATATCATTTTTTATTAAAATTGTATAATAACTTTAATATAACCATTTTTTTAATATTCAATCTTTCTATTCTCGAGAGATATGTTGTCCCTGCATTTGCTATATCTTAACTGGTATGGTATAGTAGTTTGATGTGTGGAAATAAAAACTTAGATTATTTCTAGGCAACAAGACATTTTTTGTTTTGTCATCATCTTGTTTTGTGTCAATTGTCTTCCTTGTTATTGTCAATTGATCTTAGTGGGATTCAGAATTCCTAGGATCGTTGCCATACCCTTGGTTTTTCTCTGCCTGTGTAAATGATAAATATAAGGTCTTAGTCTGGGTGTTAGGGATTGCAATTTGATGCAGGGACTTTATTAATTTACTGGGTGAGAATATGCTTATGGAATTTCCACTAACAGCATACGCTACATCCATTTGGTATCTATGTGTGCACATCAATTCTCGTTAAACGGTAGATAAAAAATTTGGGCAAAGACATGTTAGAATTAAAAGACAAGTTAGTTGACATCTCGGATGAGTAGCAGCTGACGGCTTTGATAATACTTGATATCATCACTATGGCAACACTTTCCAAATTTTAGGATTAAAATTATTGTTTGTGTCTCATTTTTTTATTAAAGAATATTAGGAATTCCCCTTTTAAGTAAATCACTAACATTTATATTTTCAATTAAGCGTACAGTTACTGTTAGGAGTGGGGACGATAATAACCTGAGGGATCAGGATCGAACCTGCGACTTTTACATCGTTAGGCGGCCCGTAAACCATTGCGCTCTTGACGCTTTATTTGAACTTTAATATTACACACACCTAACTTAATCATAGAATATTATAAGTAAAATTAAGTACCTCAATATCTCCTCTTTAAAAGTAGGAGACCTCTGCCCAGCAGGCTGACCTTTACAGAATGTTTCTTTACTTTTTTTAATTTACAGTACAGTTTATAAATAAAGCAAAACTTTATGGGTTCAATGACTCTTCATAATAACATTGAGTCATTCAATTTATAAATGTATATAAAAAACCTTATACAGTTTGGACACGTCGTACACTTCAGGACTTAAGTAACCGTTATGTGGTTCCAGTAAGACGAACGCACTCTTCTGGGAGATCAATGACTGTTCAGATACAACTGGAAAACTCAGCTTGTTTTTTTTTAATGACTGCGATAAAATAATTTGATTTAGATATTCTAAAAGATATGACATATCAAACGCTTCTTTTTTAATTGATGTTTGGAAGGCAGCAAACTCGGAATGTTATGTCCCTTTCTGTAGTTACACTGAATCATTCACCCTTTAAACCGGAACACAACGATACTAAGTAATACTGTTTGGCGGTAGAATATGTGAACCTACCCAAACGAACCAAGGCAAGCTTCTTATAGCGTCAACCAAACTACATTGCAATGTAATGAAATATATATGTTTTAATTTTTTATATCTTTGGATCCATTATTGTTGCATTCTGATTTAAAAGGTGAGTGAGCCAGTGTAACTACAGGCACAAGGAACATAAAATTTCAGTTTCCAAGATTGGTGGCGCATTGGCGATGTAAGGGATGGTTAATATTTCTTACCTCGTCAATGTCTATGGGCGATGGTGACCTTTCACCATTTGCTCGTCCGCCTATCTATAACATAGAAAAAAAAATAGCGTGGTAAAATAAGATTCAAACGGTCAAACATTATCCGAATTAGGAAGTTACTACGTAAACTTATGATTTTTGAATATTTGTTAAAAACCAACACAATGTTGATTTAAATATCAGAGAATATCTGTCCTTAATAATACTTGATGAAGGTAACGATTGCCCTTGATGGTCCGGAGGCAATCATATTGAGTAAAAACTCACAACTTATTTTCTTTAGAACATTAACAAACAATATAGGTCAATAAAATGAATACACTGATGCTCATACACACATACTACCACGCTTTTATAAATTGCGAAAGTCGCAAATACGATTCTGACATTTTGTATTATTGAATAAAGGAGGGTGAATAGCCTTAAAAATTCTGAACTAATACTTTTTCTAAATAATTATAATAATGACATAAATTATTTTTATAATTAAAATAAGAAAACATGATTTAATTACATTATTGTTTTGATAGCCTTATTTTACCACCAAAGAACAATATTTAAAATTCGTGTATTCCGGTTTGAAGGTTGAGTGAGTAAGTGTAACAACATGGACAAGGGACATAAAATACCAAGATTGGTAACGTGGTTAATATGGCTTATATCGCCAATGTCTATTGGCGGTGCTGACTTCCCATCAGGTGGCCCAATGGCCAAACCACCAACTGTTTCACTAAAAAAACTTTTGTGCCTTGTAATCATCAATATTATTTTGAGTGATCACTGACTGTCGAATGAACTTTTTGCTCGTCTGCCTTCGAATACATTAAAAATCAAGATTTAAAAAAAAAACAACTTTTATATAATCCATGTACGCAGTGAAATATAAAAAATTTAGTATATTAGATTTTTTTACCGCGTCATTTCATTTGTTTTTTAATTGCAAGATTTGATCACACATTAATAAGTGAAGTTATATAAAAGCTTGTATAAAACACATTACTGAATGTTACTTTCTTTTATAAAGAATAGCGTGTAGACATCATCATGTTATGTATGTGCTTAAAGCTTCAATAAACATTGGACTTTATAGGTGAAGTATCGGAATGATTGCTTGATGTTATAAGCTCGTGCTGTTGATAGAAAGTTTTAATTCGTATAGAGATTCATATTATTATTGAAAAACCTTTCCACTTATGATATACTCTGAAGCCTATATTTACGAATATATCCTATAAAACGCAGTTGCAGTGGTACTTGCACATATTATTTAAATCGTGACGGCAACATTTCCTTCACGATAATAATTTTGGGGGGATTGCGCAATACAACAAGTAAAAAATTATAAGTATATAAAGATCATAAGTGTAAGGATAGTAAACAACATAAGCAATACCAATTTATTAAAAGTGATTCAGTTTCTCAAGCTTAGACATTCATATGCTCGATGAGTGTCTTCCAACTATTTAACTCTAGCCAAACGAAATAAAACATTTTGCTTACATTACATATTGTTTATGTGTTCCATTTTAAATGAAATAGAAAATTACAAATACTAAATCAAAATAAAACACTCATTCCTTAAAGGACAGCAACGCACCTGTAAGCTCTGCGGTGTTGCAGCTGTCCATGGGCGGTGGTAGTCACTTTCTGTCAGGCAAGCCTCCTGTCCGTTTATCCCCTTTTATATCTTACATAAATAAATAAAATAAAAAATACAAAAATCTGGTCTTATATCTGGCAACTGATAATTTATGAAAATTATTTGTTTAACCGCTGAATTTGCATGACTACTGAAACTTAATCTTATAGGTAATTTTATAGTAGTATTGTACAAGTCATCAACAGGCTAATGCACGGTTGGGAGAAGGTGTTGGTGCTATGCGCACCTTCTTTCCTTGCCGTAAGCGCTGCCGAGGCTAGGTGGGTGGGCTCTGTATCCAGGAATCCCCGGGAATCCCCTAAGAATGGAGGTTCAACCGTCGGTGCGTCACGGTAGCATGCACAAGCGATCCTGTGACCCCGTGATTCTTAGAAGGCCCGAACAGAAAGAGTAAAAAAGTCTAACACCCGGTTTCTGTATTTAAAGTTTTAGAATTATGAGTAATGATCCGTCGTTTCACTTTATATTAATTACACTAATAATTATAGTTAAAAAAGTACACCATACTCTTAATAATGATTTGTAAAATACGGACAACAAGAAAATAAAATTAACTACCATATTGCTGGAGAGACGAGATGGCTCAATGAGAATGCGTAAATCTCAATTGATTGCGGATCGGATAAATCAAGGACCTCATAATTTACATGTTCTTAATATTTAATTTTGTTGGCTTAGGTGTGTCCTCTAACTGTTGAAGCGCTGTTTGTATCTACGTCTTTCAGTTTGAGTTCGCCAAACTGAAACTTTGTCTCCAAACTAGAGCTTTACATGTCATTCTCCATATAGACAAAATGTATTCGAAATTTAAACTGTCGAAACGTTTTCAAATTCTGTTTTATAAAAGCAATTTTTTTTTTCAAATATAAAATCATAAATTACATCAAAGTTGCTTGTCAAATTGATCAGATGTGAAACCTATTAACGCTCTGCAAATGTCAATCAAACAGACTGAACATAAATGATAAATTGTTTATGCCATTTCCCCATTCGTCAAATATTGATCACGTGACATATTGAATACCAATCATTAGCAACGATTTATTGTTTTCCAACGTATCGATATGTAAATCGTATTGGTATTGATCAACTCATAAATTCAAAATCGAATTTATTCTGATGCCCGTTTTCAATGTTTAATGTTAGCTTCAATTAATGTTGATTTTCTAATAACCTACGGGCTTAAAGGTGAGTGGTCACGGTGAGTCACTTTCGCTCACTTTCGTTCAATCTCGGGTCAGTGGTCACACATGATAATCCTTGTCGGACACGCACTGTTTCGTAAATCAATTGAATACTAATGCAAAGTCTGCGTACACTAATTAATTTATTAATGTTAATGGATTTTTTTCTTCACAAAGCCTTAACTTTACCCGCATGATGTTGGCTTGGGTTGATCAGAATTATATTATTTTAAGCTCAATATAAGCCGCGATGACTCAGTGAATAGAAGATGTGAATCTTAACTAACGATTGCTGGTTCAAACACTTGTCACATATTTTTTATAATATGCTTAATTTTGTGTACTTTATCAAGCTAGACCGTCAAGGATATGATCGAAAAGATGCATGTGTCATATGTTTACCAACCATTGGAGAAGAGTGGGGCATTACTAGATAGTTACTTTATGTTACTTCTCTTAAAAAAAAGAGGTTAATACAATCAAAGGGAATTAAAAATTACATGTTTGTGTAATGTATGTATGTGTGTGTAATGTGTATGGATTATATGATAAGTCCAAATAGAACAGGGGAAAATAGATGGTTTCTAATAAAAATATTTATAATAAAACATTATCCAATTAGTGACTATGATTGGCAACAATAACATTCATAAGGTCATTTTAAGATTATTTACGCTTCATCGTGTTATTTTTGAAGCGATGAAAGTCATGAGAAATTTCTCACGCACGAGTAGCATGAAGTTTCGTAGACAATTTTTACGATATTATCGTTAAAACAATAAAATCTTCGTTCATTATATACGTATGTACGTGCTAATCTTTGATCCTATGTAGAAGATGAGATTTCAAAAGACGAATGTGTCTTTCTATCGTATATATGTCGCTGAATGAAATTATATATATATATATATATATATATATATTATTAAACAAAAAATAATCTATATATTTAGTATCCTTAACTTAAGGATTTTACAATTACGTTCTTATTCAATATACAAGCGCCTGAACTAGACCGAGTCTATGTCTCAGACGCTATGATAGAAATGTATAAATTATGGTATTTACTAAGAATAAAGCACAAAGAAGTCACTGATGGCATATAATATGATTTGTATGAATGTATATGTTTGTATTTGTATGAAGGTACTGTACAAAATGTTTTCTGTATTCTTAGTTTATCCTGAATTCTTATTGGCTTAATGGCCGGTAATGGTTACCACAGGTTCTAAAGTTAGAAAAAAAAATACACGGGTATTTGTATAAGATTTGGTAGTTTCCCTCATATTTCGTACCTCTTCCATCTCTTTATTCTTTTTTTTAATGTTTCAGATATATTATAGGCTAAGGTATAATGGCCATGTCCAAAGGGACAAACCTCTCAAGAATATATATCGCTATATAAAGCGACATCGTTTTTTAAGAGATCGTTTTTTTAAGACAGATAGCAAGTACATTCATTTAAAGCGCCACTTATACTTCAAGTGTGAGGGTTTCCAGAAATTGAAGCAGGAAAATATGACGAGTTATGGTCAGTTGAAAGACGGCAAGGAGAAACAGTTTTTTTTTTATAGTATAGGGAGGCGTACGAGCATATGGGCCACCTGATAGTAAGTCGTCAAAAATGCCCATAGACATTGACATTGTAAGAAATGTTAACCATCGCTTACCTTGGGAACTAAAATGTTACGTCCCTTGTGCCTGAAATTACACTGGTTCACTCACCCTTCAAACCTGAACATAACAATACCAAGTAGCAGTACTTGGTATTGTTATGTTCAGGTTTATATTTAGTTTATATTTATATGTTTATTTTTAGTGCTACCAAGTGCCTTATTTAATTGGCCAGTATATATTAAATTTATTTATTTACGGCCTTACTTGTAAACGAATGACTGTAATATTGATTTGACTTTTTCTGTCATTATTAATTTTATGAAATAAAATATTTATTTGTCTGTAGACAAGCCTGCTATGATGGCAATTAATTATGAACCGAACAATAATAATTTTTATTTATTTATAGTAAAAAAAACTTCAATTAACTTCGAGTGAGAAGGTCCCAGCTAATGCCAATGCTAGTAATAAATAGTAAATACAATCATATTTTCTCGTGAACTTGTATACGAAGATAGTAATTAAGTAAGGGAATATATTCCTATTATGCTACAAGCGGAAAAATATTATCAACAAAAAATTTATATTCCTATAGAAAAATGCGTTTCCGTCAGAAATATAAATGTAAAAGTGGAATGCAAATTTTACACGACTGTTTTTGCGGGACATTCACATGATGAGTATCTCAGATATGAGAATGGTAACAGTCCTAGGGTTGTCACAATAACAATATCTATTAATTAAGTAATACAATTAATTGCATGTTTTGTTTATGTATGTATGAGTATACATTACTGGTCTGTTTTACTCAGAAAGTTTGTAATAAACAAATATACTTCCTACGATTATTATTATTGTTATGGAAAAAAGTGCAAATGGCACAGTTGCATTCATCACCAAGACGAACCTGAAGGCCGGTATGGACCTCAAACCACCGATATCACTTAAGCGTCAATACGAATAGTGGACGGGCCGCCTAGCGACGTAAAAGCCACAGGTTCGCACACTCGTGCTAACGACGTCCCAAGATCTACGCTGAATTGGAGGAGTAAATAGGTATATTAATATATAATATTTTTACTTATAAATACTAATACTTTAAAAAAAAACTACTGTTTACCTGAAGCTATTACGATTCAGAAAGCGGATAATATATTTGCTGTATTTTATTTTAGTGTTAAATGTTTCGTTGAGAAGTGTCGTCCAGAAATACTGATAAAATTACAAATAATAAATACCCATTATAAAATTAAAGCAATTATAAAACAAGGCTGTCAAATTTTCGTAACTGTATGTGAGCTAGTGTAATCAGAGGCTGCAATGGTCAGTACATTGACAGTGAAATAAATGTTTGACAGTGAAAACCATTTTTTTATCGCTCAAAAAAATCATAACGTATTTCCCCCACGGGAACAGTGAGGGGTATGTGGGCCTCGCCGGTGTCCAAGGCACCGACTGCGCATCGAACATCGGAATACCCACTTAAAGACCAGCGGTACCCTTTCCGTCTTAACGAGGAGCGCCACGGGATCGTTTGCGCACGCTATCGTGGACAGTGCAAACCATGATCAACGTCGGGTAGTACATTTCCAAATGGTTTTCTATGAAATATATTATTTATATTAACAAATGTATATTATATACACAATATACACACTTTACGTATATTATTACATATACATATTATTCATTACGTATCGTACGTTTTGACAGCCCTGTTTCATTGTCAATGGCGTTCATATGCATCTGATGGGTTACTGTGTTAGCATGTCGATTGTTTTATTCCGTCCATTGTAATATGAGAAATGTATGACTCGGTTAAGAATATGCTTGGAAGCTATGGAGTGCCCTTTTATAAATTGAGAGTTTACATATTCACAAAAACACAATGATGTCACTGCTATATGTCATTCATCAACATTTTACCGCGTGAGTTGAATTTTTCTTTACTGCTTTATTAGTACAGTAGCATTTAAAGTACATAAGGATGTCCCTATTTCGAGGTTGTTCCAATAAAAGTCATTAGAAGGCTTCCCAGGTTTTAAAGACTTTCTCTATTCTTAATGCTAGATTGTAGTCCTATCGGTCTATTTTTTTTATTATTATATATATTTATTTAGTTTCAGGAGAACCAACAGTAAATACATGAGATAGACAATTAAGTAGAGTTTAAAAAATTATTCGATAAATGTTTGAACTAATTATAGGTTAACACATTATTCATAAAAAGCATATACAAATACATTATTAACATTAAATCTCTCGATCTATATGGCTACCTCGTTGGTCTAGTGGCAAGATATAAGACCGCAGGCCCGGAGGTCCAGGGTTCAAATCCGAGGTCAGGCCAATAAAAAGTCATTGGATTTTTCTGTCGGATAATTCTCAGTAGCAGCTCGGAGTCTGGAAGTTGGAAGTGTGTACACTCCCGTGCCTCGGAAAGTATGTAAAGCCGTTGATCCTGCGCCTGAACTCTTTCCGGTCGTGTCGAATTCCCTTCCCATCGGATTTTGGAAGCTAGGAAATAGAGAGTGCACTTGTTTTTGCGCACACACTTGTGCACTAAAAAATATCCTGCGCAGTTGGCTAATCTCTTAAGAAAGACCGCCGTGGACGTAATCGGTCTGGAGAACATTATTTATACTCTCTGCTTAAACCAAGATAACCTGTGTTTAAGTAAACTTATAAGATGTCTCGATGAGTACCACCATCAGATGTTTTATTGCCAAACATCAATATATTCCATTGTTGGGTTTGAGGGATAAATAAGCTAGTGAGTTTATACTATACATATGGGCCACCTGATGGTAAGTGGTTACCAACGCCCATAGACATTGGCATTGTAAGAAATTTTAACCATCGCTTAGATCGTTAATATGCCACCAACCTTAAGAACTAAGATGTTATGTCCCTTGTGCCTGTAATTACACTGGCTCACTTACACTTCAAACCGGAACATAACAATACCAAGTACAGCTGTTTTGCGATAGAATATCTAATGAGTGGGTGGTACCCACCCAGACGAGCTTGAGCAAAGCCCTACCACCAGTAAAAAGCCCTGCCACTAGTGCAAAGCCCTACCACAAGTACAACGCCCTACCACAAGTACAACGCCCTACCACCAGAAAAAATGCCATAATGCCATAATTGACGATACAATGTCAGTTTTAAAAATGGTTTATAGTCCTTGTAGTGACAATGTTTATAGTATGTCCGTTTTCCACCCAGGGGTTTGCCCACGTGTTAAAGTGGAACGTTATTAAATACCCTATGTCATTTCCTTTTTCCCGTGTATGCACATAAACTAACAAACTCACATTTGCATTTATAATATTAGTAAGGATGAGAGAAAATCAGGTGTCCTATTTACAGGTCTGCCTTAGACCTAACAGGTAAATGGTATTTATTTTAATTTATAACAGGAAGACAGTATCACTTACCTAGTACAATTACTAATAAAATTATTAATTTTAAAATTATTTATTAACACAAAAATAGGCATATTTTACTTAATCGTAAACATGAAGACAAATCTATATTATAATAATATAATAATAATAATAATATCCTGGGACATTTTTCACACACGGCCATCTGATCCCAAATTAAGCTTGTACAAATCTTGTGCTATGGAAACTAGACCACTGATATTTGTTTATTTGTTTATTTGTAAGTAAGTGAAACAAACAGCATATTTTATATTACATAAAACTTATAAACCTTAAATAACACACATGCCAATACAGTTTCCACAAATAATTAATCTGGAAGTGAACATATATATAAAAAAGATAAAACAGTAAAATTAAATGTATGGTAATTAAAAAAAAAAAAAAAAAACTAACAAGTGTAAAAATGTATATAAACCAAACATATACTACTTTTCTTTTGTAAATACATACTTATATAGATAATTAAACCCAGACTCAAGACAAACAGACATGTTCATGCACACAAATGTCTGTCCTGGGTGGGAATCGAACCCACAACTTTCGACGTGAAAGGCAAGTCTATCTACCGACCACGCCAACCGGCTCGTCGTAATTCGTTATAATTAAAACAATACTAAAGGAAGTTAAGACTTAAAAGTATATAATATCAAAACACATAGGTCGAGACGTAAAGCTAATTTCACATAACTTTCTCTCCTTTATCAAGTACAATAAATAGTAACGTTTCATAATACAAGCCAGCGGATAGTTATCTCCGTAGAAAGTAATGGTTGCTCAGTGTGTACAACTCTTTACCTCGAAACACGGATTAAACAGAATTGAGCATGTATATAGAATAATGAAAATATAGAGGTGGAGATTTATATAATAGTGTATGTACATGCAATTTATCTGCTTTTATATTTGTGTCTACTTCTGTGTAAATATACCCCAATATTAATAAAAAGTCTCAACATCGTATCTGAGATAGGATAATGATCCTATCTCAGATACGATGTTGAGTATGTTGAGATTGAGTCAATGTAAAATGTTGTCAGTTAATTAATAAAAGTATACGAAAAATATTTTAATTCCGAATATTATTTTTTCAAATTAATTACACTAAAGCAGTTTTCTAATAGGACTCTTATTAAGGGTCTATAGTACCCCAGATTTAATAGCAAATTAAAATAGATCGGTTTTTTTGATTTCAATATAAGTTTGTTTTTTTTTCCATCAATTTTTTTTTTAGGAATCGTACTTTTACAACATATAGGCATTAGTATTATTAGTTTAGTAACAGTCTGCACTAGCCGCCCCCGCCTTGCCGGCCCGTACGATGCTTCTTCACGCCTCGTCATCCCAACGAATTATGAGAGTACACTTGCGCTTGAAACCTGTTAGAATGGCATCATTATATTGTGCGCTCTCTGTATCACAATTACTCTGGATATTAACATTACACCCATTGCATTAAATAAGTAGAGAAATCTCTTAAAAAATTAAAAGTTAGTTATTATGATCTTAATTAAAAAAATTAATTGTTATTTACATACAAGTTTTACTTATAAATTAACAAAATGCCGAAATATAATTTATATGCATACTTTTGTTAAAGCAAGTAACATAACTATTTATCTAAGCACTTAAACTATTTTATATATGTAGTAATGAAGAATTTGAATATTTATTTATATATAAAGTATATATAAGTAAATTTATTATATGTAAGCATTTTATATAATTATTTATCTAATTTATATGTAAAATTTAACTTATAAATATGTAATGTTCTTATCGCTCATAATCAAACTTGTCCACAAAGAAATGTAATTTTTGCGTAAACGAAAAACTCGAACCATCTCCTGTGTTTCTCTCCCACAAGAGAATGATCTCTATCACTCTCTTTCTGTAATACCAAGTGCCTGGCTCGTGTTATCGTGGAAGTCAAACTTCACTCGTCCAGCAAGCGCCTATTTTCCCGATCTCGACAGTAACGTGCTAATTTTGTTTCATTTCGCTTAAACTCGTTTCTTATTAGTATAATATGTATTTATGCCTAGGCCTACAAGGCCTACAAGGCCGCTTCGGAACGGGAGGGGGCGGGGCGCATTAAATGATAAAGAGCCTAGGGCCCATGGATCTCTATGTCGGAGCCTGGTAATTGCATGAGTGAGCAATATTTAAGATAGTTGAAACTGCGCGGATCAGCTAGTAGGGTATAATTACAATATTATTTGCAATTATAAATTAAAATGTAAATCAAGTGCATGGATTCCAAGAATCGGATATCCTCAGCCAGTGATTATGGAACGGAGACATTTTCTATACAACCGGACCTTAGTACCGTTGACGCAAACAATAAAACTTAAATTGAAAAAAATAATAAAATATAATATCATCAAAATATATTATTATGATATTTGATGTATCTATTTTTTTAACGTTTCGACAGATTTTGAGTTGTTTTGACATATATAAAATATAAAAATCGAGAGTTAAAAATCTAAGTTAGATGTATAATATTAATAATCAAATTGATTATTAACATTGATTTTTTTTTTCAGCCTTTTGCCTTCCACTTTTGGACGAAAGCCTCCCCCATAGAACGCCAACCATCCCGATCTTGGGCAGTCCGCATCCATCCCGCATCATCATCATTGAATTACTTTTATTAAAATGTTTTATCGGAGAAGTGTGCCAAGATGCAGACCAGTCACTTATAAATAAGACAATAAAGTAAAGACGTAGGTAATCTCATCGACTATTTAAATAAGTTTACATAAATCTAAATTATATGTACCAAGTGGAAAGGCTATAAGAATACCAGCAGCGTTGAATCGATTACGATTCTCAGAGCGAATAATGAACCAGCTCATTAGTATACAATAGTAAAGTATAGCCCAATAGTATAATATACCGGGAGTCTGATCACTTAATCCTATACCTAATGTATCTAACTTGATTGTAGGTAAAGAGTAAATACTGAATTGCCGTTTCTTCTCGGTGGAATCTACATTGAACCGGCGGTAGCTTTGAATTTAATGTTAAATGATTCAAAAGTGCTTGCAAGAGCCCACTTGAATAAATTTTATTTGATTTTATTAAAGAAGAAGGCTTAAACAAATTCCATTAGTCATAGGTGGTTTACTTGAGTCAGAATTTTATCTGATTCATGCAGATTTTCTAATTACATACCTTTACCGTCAAAAACCGCGATCTTTTATCCACTTGACTATTACGGCTCTATATAATTTGGTATGTATGAATAAAATATTGGAGAGTTACTATAGCGTGTCAAGTGCCAGTCAGATTTCTCCTCTTAGGCCGTATCACGTTGTTATGCCCATAAGTGCTACGTTCGAAACACTTATTGTAATAAAAATAAGACGTAAAAGTATATGACGATTAAAATTCTTCAATGTTACATACGCTTTAGTATACGCCGGTCTTTTGTTTTTGTAATAAGTAATACACTAAATTTAATGTGGTTTATAAATATAATACTTTTAATAAAAAATAATAATACTTAAAAAAGGCATTGACGTAAAACTTAAGGGAGACAATAATAAAAATGAAAATGTGATGACACTTAAGTTACAAAGTAACAATGATTCTTTATGTTCAGATATTAAAACTTATTAAATTATTTAGCCCAAAGGCTAGTCTGATTCTAGTGGTGCAGAGAGGCAATAGTGCCAGCGTCTTGGGTACAATGCCACAGAAGAATCTTTTAGACGACTTGTTTTTGCTATAAATTTGTAATATGTAATTTTTTTAAATATATTATAAAAAAAAGTTTATTTGGAAAATTCCGACATCTGTTATTGTTATTTTTGTATGCATAAAATATATATAATATATAACAACTTTACATTTACCTGCGAACCGTCCATCAAACGGCTGTATTAGAAACTGTCCGAGTAGCCGCTACTTTTTTATATATTACCGGCTTTGCTACTTGATTCCTTCACTCTCTACAATGCAAATTGCATTTTTCAACGGGTTAATGGATACAATGCCGTTAGAGCGTTTCATAGTCTACAATACTAGACTAATTACACGATGCGATGACATTTTTATTCCAAGTAATGTCATATGATTGTGAGTTTTTTTTATTTACGCTTTGTTAAACATACACTGTGTACAGTCAGCTTCATATATAATGTAACAGACAAGATCATAAAAAACATAGAAACATATACAGTGATCAATAATATTCATACAGTCAAAGGCTTGATTAAGCCGCCCATAGCTATTGACGATATAAGAAAAATTAAACATTGATTGCATCACCAATGCAATACTAACCTTGGGAACTGAGATGTGATGTCCTTCGTCCCTTTAGGTCAGTGAGTCAGTGTAACTAAAGCCACCGGAACATAACAATACTATGTACTGCTGTTATGCGGTTGAATATCAGATGAGTGTGTGGGACCTACCCAGTCGAGCTTGTATAGCAATAATATCACCAATTATTGTGTGAATATTATTAAGCACTTTAGATGTTTCTATGTGTTTGGTAATGTTATTGTTATTTTATATACGTGACACTGTAATGTACATAGAGAATAAACACCCAAAATGACTTTGAAACGTTAAACTTGAAATATCGGCTGATATTTCAAGTTTCCTGTACTAAATAACTTAAAACATTTTCGGCCTTTCCTATAATATTTAGCATTTTAGTTAAACATGAGTATATATCTTTCGGTCATTATTAATTTAACATTGGATGGAAGAAGACAAAGCATTGTTTAAGTTATTACCACTTAAGTAACATTTATACTTTATAGATAAGGCCGTTAATCTTAATATACTATGTAGTAACAGATGCATGAATTTATGGGCATAATTGTCCCACTGCTGAACATAAGTGCACTTGTCTTGGAGGTATGGAGCTTTTCCCATAACCATGCTCCACTTATTGGCGGATATGAATGCTAGTTTAATCAAGATTCACGATGTTTTTTTGCCATTGAACACGATATTAACAGGGAAAATATTAAAACTTGAGATTTCACTGTAACACGTGATCTCTTTATTCTTTTTGGTGTAAATTAAAAAGTAATGCATAAAAGATTTTTTAGGGGTTAGTTCTTAAAGAATTCTGTCTCCTTTTTTCGAATGTTTAATCAATGATGACTGCCTCGTTGGTCTAGTGGCTTGATGTAAGGCCGCAGACCCGGAGGTCCTGGGTTCAATTCCCAGGTCGGGCCAATAAAAAGTCATTGGATTTTTCTGTCGGATCATTCTCAGTAGCAGCTCGGAGTCTGGAAGTTGGAAGTATGTACACTCCCGTGCCTCGGAAAGCACGTAAAGCCGTTGATCCTGCACCTGGACTCTTTCCGGTCGTGTCGGATTCCCGTCCCATCGGATTTTGGAAGCTAGGAAATAGAGAGTGCACCTGTGTTTGCGCACACACTTGTGCACTAAAAATATCCTGCGCACTTGGCTAATCTCTTGAGAAAGACCGCCGTGGACGTAATCGGTCTGGAGGACATTATTATTATAATCAATGAGAGAGAGAAATGATTCTTTAACGAAACATTTTTTGTTAACTTTATTGATGAACTTGACTCAATGATCAAGCACTTTGAAGTTCTTTTCAAAAAAAAACACGAACAAACTGTAATGATCTTATTATTACAAATGAGCGTAAATTAAACGTCTTTTGGCATGTAGCTTTTTGAATGTTATATTTTAAAAAACTTGACAGAACACAATATTGAAAAATTATGCCATCTATTGGCGGTTGTAGTAACTACGTTCATGATCTTCGACAACATCTCAGTGCATCTCGATTGCGATTTGCTTTAAAACGGTAACACTAGATGGCGATAGTATGAATTTTCTAATTTAGTGTCACCTAAAATATCAATATATATTTTTTTATTATTTAATGCAGTTTTAGTGTACCTAAAAAAAAATCTAAAAATATTTTTGTTTATTTAAAGGTGAAACATAACAAAATCAATTTTGAAATAATCACAAATGGATAAGGCTGTACCTACTCCCACAGTGCGCCAAAGCTTCCAGTTCTCCTACTTCCGCATCCTGTGGACTCCCGCCACCTTCTTTTATAAATAAATAAATTATTTGGTATTGTTACAAAAATGTTTAAATGTTTACAGCCGCGTTAAAAACTAATAATTCATGAAATTACTGCATCAAACACACTTTCAACGGGTATTAACTTTTTTTGATAATCTATCTACTATGGTCTGATTGCAAAGTATCTAGAAAAAAAAAAATGAGTCATTTAACATTGTTAACAAAAAATCTCCGCTTCGCTTTGCTCCGCTATAGATATTCAAGAGCTGTCACTTGATTATAGTGTTAAATTTATTTTTATTTATAAAATAAAAAAAGTTGAGTACAGCCATAAATGTATATTTCTGGGCAAACACTTTCTCTTTATGCTGCTTCAAAAGGGTGGTTGATATAATAACATATTTATTATAATATATATTATTAATTGCAGTATTTTTCTGTAAGCCAATTTGTGCCTAACTGTTTCTTTTACACTACTAACTTACATTATACCATCGGGACAAAACCATCAGTGCCCCTAATGCAAAATTAAATGCAAACTCTTAATTTTGCGTTAACGAAATATTATGGATAAATATTCAGCGCTCCTGGCGAATAGTTTATACAGCGACATTTCTTCACACGAATTATTCATGATAGTTTACTTATAAACGTTAGAACAACCAAAAGACTTGACAAAACATTGCATGTAAAATTAATCAAAATTGTAATATTTTTATAACCTCCTCTCAAAATTGCTTATAGACTCATAAGCAATTTTGAGAGGTTTATCCACAAGTCCGAGCTTAAAAATTATTGTCTCGTTAGATAGTCATTTATTATAACTACATAACATTACGGCTCGATCCACGGATTACGTGTGAGTGACGCGGTTGAACCGACGATTATCAGCTAGTCTTATTGTGTATATATTTATCTGCTTGTAATGTTTTTGGTGCATTCTATATTCTTAATCGCATTGATGGATTCAATTGTAAAATAAATCGCTATTTTTGTATCCACTTAAATACCCATTAGATGATCGCTCAAATAACTTGATCATACTTTCGTAATTGGCACGATCGCGAAATTCTAGCGTATCTTGCAAATCCACGATACAAGAATTATTCATCTATGAAAATATTTCAAATGATGAAAGCCGCTTTAAACGATATTGTCTACTTTATATTTTGGCTGCCTCGTTGGTCTAGTGGCTTGATGTAAGGCCGCAGATCCAGAGGTCCTGGGTTCAATTACCAGGTCGGACCAATAAAAAGTTATTGGGTTTTTCTGTCAGAAAATTCCCAGTAGTAGCCTGGAGTCTCGAAGTGTGTACACTCCTGTGCCTCGGAAAGCACGTAAAGCCGTTGGTCCTGCGCCTGAACTCTTTCCGGTCGTGTTGGATAGCCGTCCCATCGGATTGTGAGAGTTAGGGAATAGTGAGTGCACCTGTGTTTGCGAACACACTTGTGCACTATAATATCTCCTGCGTAGTTGGCTAATCTCTCTTGAGATTGGCCGCCGTGGCCGGCTCAGTCTGGAGGTCATTATTATTATTATTAATAAATATTTATTGAAGTGTCAGATTATTTTCTCTTTACATATATTAGACATTGCCTCAATTAAAAATTACATAACTATGTATAAGGTAAGATTAATCACATAATAAGTAACCTTATATGCAAATCTTAGTGTTTATTATGAGTATAATATAATATGATATGATTAATTATGAGTATGATATTCTACCGCAAAACAGCAGTACTTGGTATTGATTGTTGTGTTTCGGTTTGAAGAGTGAGTGAGCCAGTGTAATTACAGGCTCTAGGGACATATCATCTTGGTTCCTTAGGTTGGTACCGCATTGGCGATGAAAGCGATGGCTATCATTTCTTACAATGCCAATGTCTATGAGCGTTGGTGACCACTTATCAATAGGTGGCCCATATTATGCTCTATCCGCCTACCTATGATATAAAAAAAAAATATGAAAGGCCTTACCATTTAATTAATGAATTACCCTTAACATTTTGCGCTTAATATGCACATAAAAATATTGAATTTTTCTGTTACAAAATTCTTAATAGCAACGCGGAGTTAGTAAAACGGTATTGAGATCGTTAGTAAAATGGGAAATCTATGTTTGCGCAAACTCCTGGCTAGTTGCCTTATTTCCTTTACTAATGATTGAAATTAAAATATAATAAGGTAAGCTGTTCAAAGACAAACAAATTCAATTTACTATAAATGCATTGCGGTCGAAGATTTTACCAGCGATCTTCCATTCTTTGTTCTAACTTTCAGTCAAACGCTTAACTCCTTCAAGTTTTAAACTTTAACCAAGTTAGTAGTCTCGGATAAAACAAAATTAATTCATCAAAGGCGAAAACACGCCGTAGTTTTCGACCGCGATATTCTGATAAAATCAATTGATTGATAATCTTTGAATTCAACTAATGACACGTTTTTAATTAAATTATATGAAATAATACATCTAATACAGATGAAAATAAATATTTATTTACAATAAATTAAATAAATAAGTTAATAAAATCTAGTTCTGGTATTCCGTCCAGCCCTGGTACGGTAGTGGGGTATTGATGTCTCGCCGTCGTCTGTGGTGGCCGTGATGACCAGCATATATGACCTGGTGATCGTCGTGGTCATCATGGGAGGTCAGCTTCTTGATTCCAACGACCGCTGACAGCATCAAAGCGAGAGCTGACACTGCTAATGCCTGATATTAACAAAAAAAAAAAAAAACATTTAGAAAGTGTAAGATGTGTTCTCATAATATTTTAAAGTTAATAACGCTTAACTTTTTGCAAATTCACTTAAATTAAAATCAATATAGACAATATGTAAGAAATCAATAATGACAAAATGTATTTATTACTTTGTTCCAACCAGGAGAAGTAAAGACAAACAACTTTGACATTGAAATGACGTGATATGACGTGACCTGGTTGATAAAATGGCGTTTTGAATGTTAAAATTTTATCGGAACTTTGGAAGTAATTAACAGGAATAGTGTTGTATTTAAATAAAGATATATTAATCAAGAAATTTTTGTAGTGCATAATATATCTACGGAAAATGTGAGGTTAGCCTATCTTTGCTTTTTCGATTGGAATAGGGTAAACATACAAAGCTAAAGCAATATAAAACATGTCGATCATATGCGACGGCAGTGTAATATTTCAAAAAAAAAATATTTTTGGTTTTATAAAAATGACATTGTCATCAAATCACAAAGCTGACAAGAAATTTTGCTATAATTCATATATATGATAGCTAGTGGATATAAGAGAATGAAAGTGAGATATGAGGCCGCAGATCTCAAGGTCCTGGGTTCCAACCAAGTTAATAGCTTTTTTGTCGAAAATTCTCAATAGCTGCCCATAGTCTGGAAGTTGGAAGTGAGTATACTCTCGTGTCTCGGAAAATACATAAACTCGGTGCGCTTTAACTCTTTACGGTCGTGGCGGATTGCCATCGCGTAGGATTAAGAGCGCGAAGGAAGAGAGTGCGCCTGTGGTTGCGCACCTGTGGTTGCGCACTCACTTGTGCGCTATAACATGTCCAGCGCAGTTGGCTAATCTCTCTTGAGATTGGACAGACAGGTGCATATAATATGACTCGATTCGACGACTCTAAAAGGTCAATTATATAAAATTATTTATATTATATTATATACACAAGAGGCATAATAAGTTTAATAAGGTTTTATTTAATTGTACCTATTAGGGATGGGTCAAACTTTGCAACTGAATTTTAAACTCGATTCAACTGAAAATTTTCACATAATTTTCGGTTCGGTGACTATCTAGTATGCTAATTTTATTTACTGTATCTCAAGTTCAATAAAAGTTTTTATTATTATTTATAATGAAATGAAAAAATTTATTTATAATGTAACTTTATTTCATACTAGTTGCCCATCCAAATTTTGTACGGGTGAAGTTTTTTTTTTTTAATTACGTTACTGGAACTCAATCGCATCGTCACCTACTGGGTTCAATTTAAATCTTCAGTCAAACACAAGCAAACGTAACATTCAGCCGTTTAAGAGAAGTTTAATGGCATACACGTGCAGTTAATTATATATATAAAGTTATTTCATAAATAATTATTACTATGAGTTCTGTTATTATGTGCACAGATTAAAAATAATTATAGACGCTGACGTTTTAAACAATCAATCAAGTCAAGCACTAATAAAAGAACGCCAGACGCCTCTGTAAGTTTTATTTCAGCAACCGTGCTCAAACATTTTTTATACTTCGTTAAAAACTTAACGAAGTAAAAAATGTAATTATAATTTGACACTTATTTCTTAAAGAAATAATAAACAATTTTGTCGTTTTTTTATCTGTATCCATTCTTAGCATTCAATTAAAAAAAAAAGTTTTTTTTTTATTCTGATTTCTTTAATGTTTTGTATAATCTTTTTAACTTAGCGTGATAATAATTGAGATGATAGGTAGTTACGAAATATTACAATTGAATTAGAAATATTATAAAAATTAAAAGAATTGAAAAATATTATAATTGAAGTTACGAAATATTACAATTGAAAAAATAACTGAATATTTTATCGATATAAGTTATAATAAAGAAATCGATTTTGATGAAAATAATAATTTTATTGAATGTTCCTGTAGATTAGGAACTAAGATGTTATGTCCCTTGTGCCTGTAATTAAACTGGCTCAAACCGAAACACAACATTACCAAGTACTGCTGTTTTGCGGTAGAATATCTGATGAGCGGGTACATACCCAGAAGAGCTTGCACGAAGTCCTACCATCAAATGTGATTCTAACTGTAATCTTCATTCGTATATCACGAGAGAGGTAAGTAAATACTGAAAATAAAATTAAGCAGTAATAAAACAACCCCAGGTATAAGGTATAAGATAAGGTTTTATGACGCTCACAAAAGTATCATCGTATTGTTTTTACTACGAAAACAAATTTGGTACATTTTAAACATGAAAAAATAATCCATGTGATTTGTTAGGTACCTAATGTACCATTTCTGTCTTCCTGGCAACATATAATTTCATTATTATCGGCTGAATAGTTAAGAAGTGAAATATATAATAAATAAATAAACTATCTTTCGTATTTATAATATTCTTAAGGCTGTATGATACATATTACCAACAGAATACAAATATATATATGAATATATATATATAAATAAATCTTGATCTTGTAGAACTTGTTACGTCACTAGAGCGTTTCCTTTGTCCAATAGTTGTTTTGAAGATATCGCTAATTAAATATCGATATTTAAAAATAATAATTTTGTTTATTTTAATGTAAATTTATTATGATTATTTTGAGGTTCAACGGTTCGAAAGTATTTCCTTGATAAAATAAGTTATGTAGAATTTGCAATCTAGAGAAGTTTCAAAGTAAAATAAAAATACTTAAATGAGTTCAGAAGAAAAAGTTAATAGTTCTTAAGTTGATATTATACCTTAAAGTAGAAAAGCTCTTTCTATTCCAAAGAAATTGGAACATGTATCGCGTAGGTGGTGACTTACGATGTTTTCCCGCTGGGTAGAAGCCTTTGTGCAAGAAACAGTTGACACGAGATTGCTTAAAATATATGTGAAGTCGAGATAAAATACGAGGAATTGTTATTGGAATTGATACGTTTATTTTAAGCCGATTTAAGAAAGGAATGTTCTTATCTGTGCGCTTTTTAGAATTTTTTTATACATTTTTTTTTTCTTGTATTAGCTATGCAGTCGGGCAAGTGAGCCGCCTCATGGTAACCGCCCGTAAACATTGGTGCTGTAAGAAATATTAACTTGGGTCTCCGAAATAGCAGTTACAAAATTACGTAAAGCTAAAATCCTGCGCATGATCTCCGTCGGTGAAAGTGAGGTAAAAGATAGTGCAACACGTGTTTTTATATAATACTATTTCCTGCGTTAATAGTAGTTAAACGTAATAGAAATTTACAGTATTTTTTTATTTTATTATTTATGATTTTTAATATGTGATTTAGATGGTGAAGAAAAAAAACGGTATTTCAAACTTTGCAAAAACCCGAAGTGACTTTTCTATTATTATATTATGGATAAATTTTATATAAATAACACAACGGCTTAATGGTCGTCTAGCAATAAAAAGTCGCAGATTCAGTCCCTATCCCTGGGGCTATTGTCGTCCCTACTCATAACCAAAGCTATGTGCTTAATTGGAGGGATAAAGAGGAAAAATAATAACTATTTAAAAATAAATACATTTGAAATCATTTCCAATGTAGCCGCTCTAAGTTAATAAAAACAGAAATTTTCTTTCTTTACAAATGTTGATATAATTTCCATCGTCGTCGTCACGGCGTCTGAACAAACAGTGAAGTATTCGCTCTTTCCAATTAGATCGACAACCAATTATATTTATTGATTATATACTTCCACGATATCTATAGATGTCGTTGACTTTTTTATTAGATTTCATATCAATATACACACTAATCAAAACAAAATAAAATATGTTTAAGTTAATTTTATAAAGAAATTTTTATTGACATTTTCTATTTATGAAAGTCATATATAAGGAAAAGGAAAAAAATAAGGCTGCCTCTGTAGAAAATGTCAATATTTTTTTTTATAACTGTATGTTCTGTGTTATGTGCCCGTAAAACCACAAACAATGTGATAATGTTCTTATTTATTTTGGCAACGGCGGCCAATCTTAAACGAGACTAGTTAAGTGCGCAGGACAGATTATAGTGCACAAAAATGTGCGCAAACACAGGTGCATTCTCTATTCCCTTAGTCTTTTAATTCGATGAGATGGCAATAATATGACCAACGGCTTATCGTGCTTTCTGAGGCACGGGAGTGTACACACTGACAATTTCAGACTCCGAGCTGTTACTGAGAATTTTTCGATAGAAATACGAATAACTTTTTATTGGCCGGACCTGGGGTTTGAACCCAGGACCTCGGGTTTGAACCCAGGACCTCGGGATCTGCGGCCTTATTTCTAGCCATTTGACCAACGAGGCAGTAAACAAAAAACAAGCAATGTACAAACCAATAAATAGATGATTATTATATATCATATTATTAATACGAAAAAAAAATATCAAACGAAATCAATATATAAATTAATTATATTTAATATAAACCCATGACGTCTTATTTAAAAAAAATATATTTTTTAATAAAAACGCTTTGCAAACCGAAAAAACGTATACGACAATATTCGTCGTGATATTCTAAAAAATTACAGACAAGTCGATTGAATAGTTTCCAGTCTAAATTTGAAGTCTATACTTTTTAAAATATGGCTGATATTATTTCCCTTAACTAGCAGCGTTAAAGAGTGTACGGTGCGTTTGTTCGTAAGCATGCATGTGTTGTGAATGTTCGCATTTGTGCACGTTATATGCAAATTAGACTTCTAAATGGTGCAGTGATTATAATAATTAATGTGCTACACACATATGACAAATTTTTGTTTCTAATTTCGATACCATCATATGTATTTGCTATATTATAATTTATTTAATATATTATACTCGTTGCGTGCTTATAACTGCTGCATTTTATATGCTGCTATTAAATAAATAAATGCCGAAAGCAATTAGGACTTGAATAAATATCATATTATAATATTATATTAAATTATATATATATATATATATAATTTGAGGCTTTCTATGTTTAAGAGTTATATATGATTAAAAATAATTATTAACAAGCATGCTTATTAGAGAGATTTCTTATTTTCTTATATAACTATTCATGGTATAAATATTATTAAAAAATAAAACAAATACATTCACAAGCATTTCTTATTCAATATTATATACTTGTATTCAGCGGTTTTACGTGTTTTTTTGATGATGATGAAATTAGTGGATTTACATTGCAATTAACATTATAGTATATACTCATATATACCCTTTTCAATAAGCAATGTATTTTTATTTCTTGATATATGAGTATAGTTATATACATCTGTTTGTTATACCTCCAAAAACATTACTCTATAAAATATTATACACGATAGGCTCTATTTGGCTCTCAATGATTAGATATAGTCCCATATTTATGTATTAACTTTTACGTAATATGTGACAGTTATAGAAGGCAGATGTCAAATAGTGAATAACCGAATGGACAGAGTCTAAGTAACACAATACTACACATTTGAAGAAGCTATAGAAAGTAGTAATAATGGTTTTATAATTTAGGAAGTAGTATTTACCTTCATAGTCAAAAGACCTAGACCTCCTATACCAGCAGCGCCAAGAGTTTTGGCGAACATGAGGCCAAGTAACGCCAAGGAACCAGCTCCACCGTCGCCCTTACCACGTCCAGTTGCTGAAAGGACAAGATAAGTTTGAATAACAAAGTTCTCGTAAGGATCAGACTTATAAGATCAGTAGCATACGGGCCAAGGATTTTGGTGAAAACAGATTGTATGTTATATATTAAATAAAAAAAGTGCAACTCTGCAAAAATAGAACATACGGAAGAAGTAAAACCTTTTCACGTAAGATTCGTTTCGATTAAGCATGACATAAAGAATGCGTTGCGTCGTTGCACTCATATTCGACCTTAAAAAAATCGCAATTTTAGACTCGTACGCTTTAAATAAAAATGTATGTGTATCTCTCAAACAATACAAACTAAAACGAGTTGCGGTCACCTTGGAGCCAGCCCAACGCAGAAAGAATCGTCAAAATAAGTTCGTGAACAAAAAAAAAACACTCGAAGATATTAAAACATTTATACAGACGAAAAGAGAACACTTTATTTTTTGCGTAAAAAAAGTAATCTCTCTGCATTTGACGAAGTCACTCTTGAAAGAACTATCTTGTGAGAACTTAATTCTAACTATGCGATGGCGAGACGCCTAGGATAATCTTAAGTGAATACTTTAGATTATCCTAGATAGCTCAGCCTTTTCGATTCAATAGTTCCGAAACAGTAACATTTATCTTAAAAGCGTCTCAGTGTAAATAACGGACGACTTTACTTACAAACGTTGCTTAGCGGCTATTTAGTTACATAAATTATCTCTTTCTTTCATAAATGATTTGGCAAGAAGAAGGCAAAGCCTTGTTTCACTAATCACCCGCAGAACAAGTTTTCTAAGTACGGCAGCTAATCTTTATAATGTGATTTAAATAAGAATAAAAACGTCAATGATGAACTATCAACTGCCAATTATAAAATACGGCTTGTAAATGCTTTTTTTCTTAATTAGTTCATAATTATAAATTTATGACGGCGCGTTGATTATTTCAGTGGGAAAGCAAGTAGTAATCATCGTTTGCTCGTTTTTAATGGTCTGATAATTATTGAGATTTTTTGTTATAACAAATTGTTTATGACAGTAAGTTATAATTAAGAGCGGGTAATCCCGAATAGGGTAGTGTGTCGTCAAACGTGCTGACAGCTGATCATTCACTTGTCACCGTCACACGGGGCAGACACTTTCTAACCTATTGGCTCTCAATCCAAGTTAATCAACCTTACCGTGTTTTATTTTGTGTAATTGTACTGGGAAATTTAATAACAGTGTACTGAACAATTAAAACGTGTCTTTTGAAGTTTCGATATATATATATATATATATATATATATATATATATATATATATATATATGAATATGTACATGTATATATAATAATAAGTAATAAAAAAACAATATCTATACTAACGCTAAATGCTACTTTCATATTTAAAACAATAATATTGATATTTATTTTTGATCTCTGACACTGTCCGTTACGCTGTGAATCTGGTATGACACGAGCTGGAACCAAGGTTGGCTATTTTTTCTACCCAATAACCGCTCGTCTCCACCTAATACGCTGGCGAGAAAGTGGGCGATTTTTTTTAAAATAAATATCAATATTAACTTGTTACTAAAAAATATTTAGTACTTTTTTATCTTTAAAAATACCTTTAAATTTTCGTTTTTGATTTGTTAAGCAAATATATACACATACAAATGGGTTACAACGACAGTTATGATGCTATGATGATGATGAAAGAGTTGAGATTGAAAATTTCAATTAATGGTTTCTTCGTACAAATTTATATATTTTTTTAAATAGTTGTTCTTTTCCTACCTGGCCTTTTAGCCGTGACGTGACACTTTCGAAAAATTGTTCGCCCGGTCGTTTCGCCTATTTGGATCGCATTTTAGATAAACTAATACATGGCGCCGAATGGAAAATGAAAAAAAACTATGAGAATTTATTCTCAGTCCCTAGAATACAGGGCTAACTTTATCATCCGAAATATTCTATTATTTTTGGTAAACACGACAACTTACAAATAATTGTCAGCTGCCTGTTGCCTGTGATTTATTTGTATAGACAGACATATTGACACTTTATTTACGTTATTAGTATTTGCTTAGTCGGTAACGATGTTGATTTTTTATCTAATAGCGAAGTGTTAGATATACATAACGTGGGTATATATGTAATAAATTGGTTACCAAATAATGCATTATGGTAAGTATATATGTATATTAATATATTTATGTTTTAATTTGTTACTAAGGCACAAAAGTGGCCTTGGAAAAAGTCTTATAATATTTTTTTTTCATTATATGTTCGGAGGAAGCCCCTAAATGTAAAATATACAAGAAATCGCCTCAGGAAGGGACGAACGCTCGCCGCCATTATGAATAACGTTTATGTAAATAACTCATAAATGACGGTTTTTACGAAAAAAACGAAAATTAAACTCGCTTTTGTTTCTATAAATTTATCAACCTTCGATTTAATTAAAAGGTTTTAATATTTTGTATACGTCTCGCGATATAGCCGGTAAACTGAGGGTCCTTTCCTGACCTTGAAAAATATTTATATTCAAAAATCGATATTTAAAATATACGACCAAAACTTGAACAAGTTTCAAAAATCTACGTCAGAGCGTCACGGTAGCATGCGAAAGCGATCCCGTGGCGCTCCTCGTTAAGACGGAAAGGGTACCGCTGGTTTTTTAGTGGGTATTCCGATGTTCGGGGCACACTCGGCGCCTTGGACACCGGCGAGCCCCACATACCCTTCCCACTGTTCCCGTGGGGGAAACGCGTAATGCATTTTTCTGGCGTAAACAAAAGGTTTTAAAAATCTAGCGTCCCTACTTATAAAGGTTGGGGACTGTTTAGTGAACACTCTTTCTGTCATTACGGATTTTATATTCGAAAGAAAAAGACACAGCATTGTTTAGCTAATCATCCACTAGCGTTGCTGTCACACGAACTAAAGCTGTATTGCTTGTAATGAAGGTTCTAAGTACCTACTCTCGACAATATAGAAGAAAATGTCTTAAAAAAAATATTTTAAGTAAGATATTCCTTTGACTGATCACTAAACACTTGCAAAATACATTTCGTCTTAATGTGCTGTATGGTTTTGTAGGTATATACGACATTTATAATGAATATTAAAAATACTACTAAGGTAAAAAATATATAATCATTATATTATTTGACTACAAACCTTTAAATAATAATAATATTTTATATAAAGAGAAAAAGTGAATTAGGTGATGAACAATATTGTTGATTAAAAGCCATTGCAAATTTAAAACCTTTCAACTCAGTTCAACAAAATTAGCATATAACCTACTTAACCAGTAAGCAGACGATGTGTCCATTTTTTTAAATACAAAGCATCACTTTTTAGGAGCTAACTAGATTCTAGTTAGAGCCAGTGATTCACCCCTTGATGAGCTGAGATCGCCGAGTGATAAGAACACTAGAATCTTAACCGATGATTGCAGGTTCAAACACAGGCAAGGAATAAGGAATTTTTATATTTCATTTTGTTTTAATTTGTGATCATAATTTATGTTATACTCATGTAAGCATAGTAAGGCAACCTGCATGTATCGGAAGTAAATCTGCCTAACGTGTATCCACCTCCTCAAAGAGAGAGGAGACCCAGCACTTTAGGACATGGATTGAAACAAAACGAACGTCATAATTATTTATACTGTACTTAATATATTGTATATTATATAAAACGTGACTTAAGTATTTGTAAATATATACATAGTTGTTAATAATTAATTAATATAAAATAATAATTGAATTCCTTGCTCGTTGCCACATTCATAATCATTAGTGGTTTCGCAGTTGAAGTAATTCGTTTTTCTTTTTTTTTTCATACATTTTAGAAAGGCGGTGAGTCAATAAGCCGACTACTACTGGCAATTTAAGATGTATATAAACACTTTTTAGACAGTCATTGCACAGCAAGATTATATATTCTCGTGATCTCACAAAAATTAAACTCGATGTTCTTTCCGGTTCTACTCAGATCGGGGTAATTAATTTTTCGAACCGGTGATAGTTTTTAATTTGACAATAAATAAGTATAACTTATATTTTGAATAAAGAAATTTGAATTTCAAGTTAATGACTGAAACTTCAAATCATAACTGGTGGTAGAATAAGTGGTTTTTACCTACCCAGACAGAAATTAAAAGATGGAGTGTTTTTTTTTATTTTTTTTTTAAATCTATACAAATATTATACATGCAAAAGTAACTCCGTCGGCTTGTGACGCTTTCATGGTTAAGCCTATGAACCGATTTTGATTGAATTTAGTACTAGTAGTAGTTTACTTAGAATTAGTAGAAGCAAGCTTGAAATCCAAGGACGTACAAAGGGTATTTTTTTTACCTATAACCCGCTTTCTCCCTCTAACACGCGGGACAAAGCCGCAAGCGTAAACTAGTACACTATAAATTAAATACATTTTTTCAATAGTATGGTAGATTAAACAATACATACAAGGAAACGAATCGTTCAGGAACTGACCGGTGTAGACAATCGCATGTCGTATAGCAAATAATTTGGTGTAACTTCCCGTTACACAGTAGTTTACTTCAATGAATTTTGTTATTAGTAAAAGTTATAATAAATTTATATTTTTTGTTCGTTATGTATACATATGTATAAAAGTATTTCTTTGTGGAGTGACAGTTTAATGATTAAAAAGAAAAATAAAAGTTACGACGCTAAGTTAATTTAGAAAAATTGCTTTAAATATTATTACCATTGATAATTGATACTATTGAGTTTTTATTGTACACAATTACTCACGTTATTCAATACAGGCCCATTACACCCCACGTGATTTGAATATAATGACTTACAGCTTGTTAAAAATTTTATGTGTTTAATAATTTGTCTTATGTCTTATTCTTTGGAATGTTAAATCATTGTTGAAGAGAGAGAAATCATTATTTAACCACTAATATTCAGCTCTAACGATTTGTTTAAGAGGTGATTTGGTTAATAATATGTCTTATTCTTTTGAATGTTAAATCATTGGTGATAGAAAGAGACAAATCATTATTTAACTAAGCAATCGCTAAATAACTAAGTAAGAACGTAAAAGTATTATTTTTCGACATTTTAATTTAAGTAATTTAAGATTTTTTTTTCTTTTTAATTTCACATATTAAATTTTCACTCACCATTGTTTTCCTTGTTCGAATCGTCGATAATTTTCATCGATTCCGTTAATATCTGACTGATCTTATCTTTTTCGATTAAGTTCGGTAACTTAACGTGCAACTCGTGGTTCTGGAGAAACTTCGCTATCCTATAAAGCGGCGTGTTTCCGAACGACCTTCCATCTTCTATACTATTCGAATCTTGTACGGATACAAGCTTAACACCATCTAGCAGCTTTAAATCGCCGTCGAGAAAGGAAGCGAATGCGACCTCGAACAGGGCGAAGGTTACTACAAATTTTCGATACATTTTCGTTAGACGATCGTCAGGAATTAAGCGAGAAAGGGAGACAAAACGCTTTTATAGTGATAGCTTTCGAAAAAATGAACAGCAAGATCTGTTGCGAGCGAAGCGGTGAGATGAACAAAAAAAGTAAGTCGTTATTATGAGATCGTTCGATATCCATTTTGTTGTGATATTTATTAATATCGCTTGTGTTATTATTTTTTCTTGATTTTTACATTTTGAAAAAAAGTATGACTTAAATATAGAAATATTTTGCTTCTGTTCATAATTAAAAAAATTAAAAATTTACTTCCTATAAAAATATCTTTTTATGGTAATTGATTGATCTAACTAATAATATTCACCTTTATAATTACACTAGCACTCCAATCACAATATTTTCGTTGGATAAAAAATAAAATATCACAAACTATTTTGAAGAAGAAACAAATATATATACGGAAGGCCGTATAAGTAAGGACTTATAAATGTTGAATAGTTACCAATATACCAATGTTACCAATGTTTATAAGAAAGGCCGTTAATGTAGAAAATATTTGTATCTATAATAAAGTTTCATTAGATCTATATAGCCGAGATTGCCTATTCAAAACCGGGCAAGTACTACTGAATTTGCTTAATTTGTGTTTATAATTTATCTCGTGCTTGACGGTGAAGGAAAACATCGTGAGGAAACCTGCATGTGTCTAATTTCATTGTAATTATGCCACATGTGTATTCTACCAACTCGCATTGGAGCAGCGCGGTGGAATACGCTCCAAACCTTTTCCTCAAAAGGGAGAGTAGGCCAGTCCAGCAATGGGACATTAACAGGCTGTTACTGTACTGTACATATATCTATTCAGCCACCCAAACGTGGTTGAACAAAAATATATCAAAGAGTTACAGAATAGCTCCTAACAAGACCACGACATTGAATCCGGGCAAATAAAACTATAACAATGCTTTACACTTGTGGATTCAGAGTCACTAAGCACTGGAAGTGATAACAAAATACTATTTCTAAATCTAAATAAAATACTTTAATTATTTTACTTTCTTCATGTCAAAAAATAATCCATAAGAATATAAATTTACTTGTCTAATGAAATCATTGTAAAACTATGTAGTTTTGGATTTCTATTATTTTAAAAGATAAATAAATAATTAAGTAGAAGCGTCGCCTTACTTCCGTTGTATATGTATTTTGTTTACAAAGCAATTAAATTTCTGGTATACGAAGTATCATAAGCATTTAATGAAAGCGAAAAAGCCAGTGACATGATATCAATTTCCTGGAATTCAACAAGCGTCATCTTTATTCAAAGTCAAAGGAAAAATCTTTATTCAATATAGAAATGTTACACTTTCTTATTGACTGTCATAAATCTACCCGGTTCGAAAATAAACACCTCAGACCTGAAACCGACAGACAGAAGAACCGGCAAGAGAAACTCAGCGGTTTTTTTTATATCTCATTTCTTTACAAGAAGTGTAATACATATACAATACCAGCCAAATCATATATACCTTTTTTTTAAATTTGAGATAACCTGGAGGCGATCGTTTCATTCCCAGGATGTGCAATCATTTAAAAAGTCATCGGATGTGTAATATCCTTTACTATTACTATAAATATGAAAGTGAGTTTGTGTGTTACGCCTCCATTAACTACAACTACGCCATCTTAAAGTCAGTCTATCATCATGAAATTTTACATACACCTTTTCAGGGTTACAGAGAAGAACATAAAGTACCAAACCACCACTTGGTACCACTCATCAGATATTCTGCCGCAAAACAGCAGTGCTTGATATTTTTGTGTTCCGGTTTGAAGGGTGAGTGAGCTAGTGTAATTACAGGCACAAGGGACATAAAATCTTAGTTCCCAAGGTTGGTGGCGCATTGGCTATGTAAGCGACGGTTGACAATTCTTACAATGCCAATGTCTAAGGGCGTTTGGTGACCACTTACCATCAGATGGCCCATATGCTCGTCCACCTTCCTATTCTATAAAAAAAAACGCTCCTCCCCCCCGGTGAAGCTTCGGGCGAAAACTAGTTATTGTATAATCCACGTAGTTTTATCCACTAAGTTATACTATCACTTCCAGCCTTAATGTTAATGCAGAGCTTTGTTCTTGGTGAAAAACTTAGAATTTTCGCCGTCGGCTGTAAGCGCAACAATTTGTCTTTTGTTTTTTTTTTTAAATTCGCTACCGGACGAGAGTGTGTGGAAGGGATACAGAAACAACAATAGTGGAACAGGGGGGATTTTGAGCGTTATTACATTGGAAAGAAATTTTTATATTACAATTAATCATCATTTGTACGAAGCTTTCACTTATATGTTATATATTTTACTAATATTTATGTATGTAATAGTGCAGACGCAAAATCCGGACAGGCAGCGTTAAGTTTTCGTGTCCTTATTTTGTCTTCAATTTAGACTCGGTTGTGAAGGAAAACGTAATGAAAATCTGTTTATCTAAAATGTATATAATATCTTTGTCATATATATACTAAGGAACTATGCATATAAATTATATCAGATGAAAGTCTTCCATTTGCGCATCAATATACTGGAGCAGCGCGATGCTCCGTCCGTGTTCGTGTTTCCGATTAATTTCAAATATCTTCTACAAAATAGTTGATTACATTGCTGCGATACTAATATCGGTTGACGTCAACTATAAATTGAGAACCAGCAATGTATACGTATATAATCGATACATTTTTACCAAAAATGCCGTCGTTCTCGTAATTATAAAGAAAAAGAATTCAGTAAATTTGTTTAAATGTTTGTTACTTTTTCCTCATTGTGTATTTTTACCAATTTGTATTTAATTTAATACAATGAATATGTAGGATGAAAGCAAACAACCGTTACCGTAACGTTACCAAAACAAACGTACCGCTAACCGTTTTAAATTTCGAACGAGTAGAATAAGAATTCTATCCCCGGATATTTTTATTTGACCAATCATTGGATGTATAAGCATTCGCAAAACGATCTATTCGTCAATACATAATATGCTTATATACCATACAATACTTACTTATACAGTCTGACTTACTTAAATACCACGTAATATTAATACAACTACTCCGATTTAAAACTTTGTAAATAGCAAAATTTATGTATATATAAATGTTTAAAATTAATTGTTATTAATTCGTCAATTTTATACCATGTTTTTAAATATGGAAGCGGATATGACTTACCGCTTATCTCATCAAAAATCTCTTATATATAGTTTTTATGTATCTGTTATAGTTTCGACAATGTTTCCTTTGAAAGCATCTGTTGACCAGCAACGATTTTATCTGGATTTATTTGGGCCGAGATGGCCCAGTGGTTAGAACGCGTGAATCTTAACCGATGATCGTGACTTCAAAGCCGGGCAAGCACCACTGAATTTTTATGTGCTTAATTTTTTATTATAATTCATCTCGTGCTTGACGGTGAAGGAAAACAACGTGAGGAAACCTGCATGTGTCTAATTTTACTGAAATTCTGCCACATGTGTATTCCATCAACCTGCATTGGAGCAGTGTGGTGGCTAATAAGCTCCAAAACCTTCTCCTCAAAAAGGGAGAGGAGGCCTTAGCCCAGCAGTGGGACATTCACAGGCTGTTACTGTTTGAACACAAACAGTAGAGATAAACTTACGTCTAGTTTCCGACTTTGCAAAGTCAATAAATCCTTCCTGGGGCACGGTATTCGTTTCTGTAATAAATTCCATTATTTTTAAATTGACTCAATAAACAAATTTGATATCAGGTCAAAAAAAAAAAACTTTGATAAATAAAGAATGTTACTCAACACGTTATTTCATAAATGATAACAACGCGTGGAGTTAATATTTGTTAATATCCAAGCAGATACATTTTACAAAATTTGATTGACTCCATAATTTAAAAAAAGGCTGAAAAAGAGGTGGTGAGTTTCTTGCTGATTCTTCTCGATAGAATGCACATTAATTGGTAGTTGTACGTCTAATTCAATACTTTAATAGTGTAAAAGTAGAAGTGCCATAGAGACTTGAATAAAGGATTATTTGATTTGACTTGTATATCAAGCTATATCTCAAAAATATGCAACATATTAACATACTTTGACGGGCCAGATGGTGTGGTTGGTAGATACTTGCCTTTCACGACGAAGTTTGTGGGTTTGGTTCCCACCCAGGACAGACATTTGTGTGCATGAACGTGTCTGGTTGTCCTGAGTGTGGATGTAATTATCTATATAAGTATATATTTATAAAAGAAAAGTAGTATATGTAGTATATCAGTCGTCTGGTTTCCATAGTACAAGATCTTCTTAGCTTGGGTTCTGATGGCCGTGTGTGAATAATGTTCCAGAATGTTACTACTATTATATACTTTATATAGCCTATGTATATCCTGAAACTAAAACAATATGGAAATTTCATATAAATCGTATTATTAGGGATTGCGTGTAACCAGATAGAAACAAACAAAATTTCTCTTCATAATATTAATATTGATCATATATAACACAAGGGCAGACCGTGCGTCGGAGGTACTCTTATATCATCCCACTGTTACTTGGAACCTAAATTCTATTTTCGTATTCAAAAGAAAGATATGTACTTGAATAGATGAAGGATCAAGTACCGTTATTATTATAAATAAATATAATAGAGACGTTTATGAAATGCTAAGAATAAAAATCAAATGTTTTATTTTTAGCCTAACATTTCTATGATATATGCTTAAGCGGGCGTTTAGTACGAGGATCACTCGAGGACCACCTGAGACAAGGCGAGTAAGACTCCGCTAATACAATAGCAGGATCGATCATTCTTATAACTTAAACTGCGAAGTTAAGTTGTGGCTAACAAAATCATATCTTATTTGTTTTGTATTTTTTTATGATAATGATATGAGAATTCTGGTTATCACAAAAAAAGTTCATTAATACGAATAAAGTTTCGTTAATGAATGACATTGCAAAATATATAATTTTGTTTTGTACATTTTAGTAAATGGGGGAAGATGTACGTCAGAGCTTCATGGTAGCATGCGCAAGCGATCCCGTGATGATATTCGTTAAGACAGAACGTATACCGCTGGTTTTTTAGTGGGTATTCCGACGTTTGGGGCGCATTCGGCGCCTTCTGTTCACGTGGTGGGAAAGCGTAATGCGTTTTTCCAGCGTCAAAAAAAAAAAAAAAAAAAGGGGACGGGTTTAACGCGACGCGGGAAAATTCAAACAAATAAAACTTACGTACTTGTATTAGAATCGTATATATATGAAATCATTCTTTCGTTAATAAATGTTTGATCAACTTTCGATAAAAAAGGAAAACACGTCTATTCAACGCTGCTGTCGAAATGAAAAAAATAATAATACTATTCGCTTTCTACGTTAAACTTTCACTATTGAATACTAAACTTAGATCGATACATCTGTCTCTGTTATTCAAGTGTCGATTTTATATATCTATCCTTATTTAACTATTTATATAGAGAGTACAGAATGAAATTAGCGGTTATATCATTTCAGTTACGTTTCAGTTAAAATAAATTATTGTGTAATGAAGTAATTTATTTTTAAACTGATTTTTTTTTGTTATTAAGGCTGACATGTATCTATTGATTTTTTTTTTCAGAACGAAGAATGAGTGAGTGAGTGTATTATAGACAGGGAATTAATAGTGACGAGGTAACCCAGTAGAAAAAATGACTCTTAACCGAAGGATCAAACATGGGCAAGCACTATTGAATTTTAATATTAGATATTTAATCTGTGTTTAAAATTCATTTCGTGTTCGTTGGTGAAGGAAAACCTCGCGACGGAACTTGCACATGATAGATGAAATTTTGACACGTTTCTACGAACCCACACCGGAGTATGTAGAAACAGTTTTTTTTTTAAATCCTACACTGCACAGGCTTATGCGCATAAAAATTTAGTGGTGCTTGCCCGGGTTTGAACCCACGATCATCGGTAAGATTCACGCGATTACGTGCCAACTCGAATTTATGTTTTGTATGTCGGTATGTACACGCTAATCTCCAAAACGACTGAATAGATTTTCTTATCGTTTTTACAAGAACATCGAGGCTTTGTTTCACTTAAATCGGTCAAATCGGAAAAAAGTTATTTTCATTTAAAGATAATTCTTATCTTTTCTATACTATGTATAATAAAAGAGTCAAAACCGTGTCGATATATTTAATGAATTTATTAACAAAACAGGCGCGTGGCCATAAGGGTAACAGAACACAAGTGTACATTTACCTGAAATATAGGAAGTTGGACATGTGTGACGGAAATGTAGTTCACATGATAAGAAATGGTCACCATCGCCCATAGACGATATTAACCATTACATCGTCAATGTGCCACCAAACTTGAGAACTAAGATGTAATGTCCCTTGTGCCTAGTTACACTCTGGTTCACCCTTAAAACCGAAACACAACAATACTAAATATATCTGTATGGCAGTTGAATATGTGACGACTGGGTGGTACCCAGACGGAACAGAACTGAGCCGGTTGGCGTGGTTGGTAGAACACTTGCCTTTCACGCCGAAGGTTTTGGGTTCGATTCCCATCCAGGACAGACATTTGTGTGCATGAACATGTCTGTTTGTCCTGAGTCTGGGTGTAATTATCTATATGAGTATGTATTTACAAAAGAAAAGTAGTATATGTAAGCTTAATTTGGGATCAGATGGCCGTGTGTGAAAAATGTCCCAAGATAAAAAAAAAATATATATATAAAGGCATACCACCAAGTAAGACGAAGTCGCGTGCACAAGCTAGTTAACAATATATAAACGTAAACTTGTGAAAAATTCTGATACACAAATTACTATCTTCCTCAAACTTGTTACCAATTGTTATTGTATTTTTTACAAGAAAACAAATTTTTAAAATAGCGTCAAGGCTTTTTCAATCCAACAATTTCTTTTTAATTAAGTAATGGTAACTGTACAAACTTATAATAATCAGATTGATCTTGTGTTTGAATAACAAAGTCTTAAAATTTACTATGTTTTCATAACAAAAGAGTAATAGTAAGTGTTCTTATTATATGTAATAGCTTTGGCGTGAGTCTTGAATCTTGATATGTAGAAAAAAAGACTATTATCTTCAAACGGCTTAAATTACAAACGCTTCGTTGAACAATTGTGTTGACACTGCACAAAAGAATTTGATTTTTGTATCTTGACTTTAAGGTGAAATCACTTCTATTGCTAGGATTTTAAAGAAATTTACATACATTACATTATTTATATATTAAAATTCTGTACAAATGGAGTGCACAGAGGAAAACGCAACTGATCCTTGCAGCCAGATTGGCTGTATCCAGCCCAAGTTTCAATAAGTTGACAAATATATAGTGGTTAGAACGCGTGAATTTTATCCGATGATCGTGGGTTCAAACCCGGGCACCACCACTGAATTTTCATGTGTTTAATTTGTGCTTATAATTCATCTTGTGCTTGACGGTGAAGGAAAATATCGTGAGGAAACCTGCATGTGTCTAATTTCATTGAAATCCTGCCACATGTGTATTCTACCAACCCGCATTGGAGCAGCGTGGTGGAATAAGCTCCAAACCTTCTCCTCAAAAGGGAGAAAGGGAGGCCTTAGCCCAGCAGTGGGACATTAACAGGCTGTTACTAACCTAAAATTATTTTTTCACGACTTTGTTTTAGCTCTTATATTATTAGGATGGTAATAAACAATATGATATTATTTTTAAGTGGCAAAAAATTCCTTATTTATTATATTTATTTTCAATAAGAAAAGAAATTAGATATTAAATATTGTTATTAAGACTTTAATCACTTTCAGACTTAACTTACAATTCACGTACGCGCTATTTATTCGACGCAAACGTGTTTAATAGTCCGTATCTACTTTGTTAGGTTAAGATCCGCATTATTTCCTTGTAATATATTTACTCTTTATATATATATTAATATTGTAATATATATATATATGTATAATACGGTTGTAATATATATATATATTACAACCGTTTGAAGATAATAGTCTTTTTTTCTACATATCAAGATTCAAGACTCACGCCAAAGCTATTACATATAATAAGAACACTTACTATTACTCTTTTGTTATGAAAACATAGTAAATTTTAAGACTTTGTTATTCAAACACAAGATCAATCTTATTGTTATAAGATTGTACAGTTACCATTTCTTAATTAAAAAGAAATTGTTGGATTGAAAAAAAACGTGACGCTGTTTTAAAAAATTGTTTTCTTTTAAAAAATACAATAACAATTGGTAACAAGTTTGAGGAAGATAGTGATTTGTGTATCAGAATTTTTCACAAGTTTACGTTTATATATTGTTAACTAGCTTGTGCCCGCGACTTCGTCTTACTTGGTGGTATGCCTTTATATATATATATATATATATATATATATATATATATATATTTTTTTTTTATCCTGGGACATTTTTCACACACGGCCATCTGATCCCAAATTAAGCTTACATATACTACTTTTCTTTTGTAAATATTTCATTATTTCGCATTATTTCCTTGTAATATATTTACTCTTTATATATATATTAATATTGTAATATATATATATATATTCTTATCCCTCTATATAATATGTATATATAAATATTTTCTTATCCCTCTATTTTAATCAAATCACATCAAAATATACTTCATTCAAGTAAAGATTATTATCGTATTCCACTGGCATACATAAGGCAGAATTTATTTAAAACTTTAACATCCTCACGATATTTTTTTTCATATCGACAATGTATGACAATGAAACATAAATATAAATTAATTGCATGAAAACACAATAGTGCGCG
Source organism: Nymphalis io (assembly GCF_905147045.1). NCBI lineage: Eukaryota > Metazoa > Arthropoda > Insecta > Lepidoptera > Nymphalidae > Nymphalis > Nymphalis io. The sequence goes on from NC_065912.1 coordinate 6,423,039, forward strand.
CCTGGATTTGTAATAAAAAAAATTACTTCTGTTTTCTTTATTTATTAAAATTCTAATTAAATATTAAATAATTGGTCGTTTTCCTTGTATTGGATGTAATTTTCTTCTATTTCCGCTGCGGAATGGACGAAGTCAGGTTTTCTGTTAGCTCACATGAATATACCGTCACGTATCGTTTATTACCGTGCTTTCAAAGAATATTTCACAGATAGGTGATAAATATTTCTATTATATAAAATAGCCGATTCGAAATATAGTTAAATAAAATTTATAATAATAACATATAATATATATTATTATTATAAATTTTATAATAGATAATATAATTTAATATAAAATAATTATAATAATAATATATATATAATACAGTTTAATAAATTTTATTAATAATAAAAACTCAAAAATAATTAATAATAAATAAATACAACAGTTATGTCTTTCAATTATTACGTAGTTACGTATTTTTTAAATATACACAAATAAAAATTCAAAACAATTTTGCTGGGAAGGTTTTACTCGTAGTAAAATATAATATTAAATTTGAAATGTGCTTTGTGGCACTAAGCTTAGATGAGTCAAGAGATACGTGAAAACAATATATTGGGTCTCTAAACCTATATTTTCATCAGCTTGTATTATTATATATACTTGTAATACAATTTATTTTAAATAATTAACATTCATACATTTTTTATTAATATGATTTAATAATCTTAAATATTGTATGAAAGATATAGTTGTTGTAGCAATCGCTTTTTGTACCATTGCTTTTGTGGGTCAATTATGAGATTTCACAGAATACCTTGTTTTGTGTCCGGAATTGGAAGCAAACTTTTTAAAATGGTTTACTACTTTAGTCGGGGCAAGATTGTTTTAACAAAGAAGTTTCATTTCAAGAAATAAACTCTGCGTTTTATTCTTTGAAGGAAATGGTGCATTAAGTGGGCGAGTGTCGTGCAGCGATTTGTTCCTATACATTATTTGCACTTCCTAATTAACCTATTCGTGTCTTATTACACGTAATTGCTATTATTATAATTTAAGGCTTGACGGGTGTGACTTAAATACCCATTTCGGCGAATTAATTAATATGTAAATATGTTACAGGAATAATACTTTGCCAAAACTTACTTTTGACCGGTAAAATTAACGGTATGGCTTTGTAAGGTTGTCTGTGTGTATTACAAAGTAACCATAAATCGACCGCTAAAAGACACATTTATTTGTTTCAGTTTGAAGGGTGAGAAATCATAAGAGCAATGGACGTAATATCTTAGACCTTTTACTAGCGGCGTACTGGCCGTATGTATGTGTTGTATTGTATGTATGTATATGTTGACTGCCTCGTTGATCTAGTGGCTTGATGTAAGGCCGCAGACACGGAGGTCCTGGGTTCAATACCCAGGTCGGGCCAATAAAATGTTATTGGGTTTTTCTGTTAGAAAATTTTTAGTAGCATCCCGTAGTCTGGAAGTTGGAAGTGTGTACACTCCCGTGCCTCGGAAAGCACGTATAACCGTTGGTCCTGCGCCTGTACTCTTGCCGGTCGTGTCAGATTTCCATCCCATCGGATTATGAGAGTTAGGGAATATGAGAGTAAGGGAGAAAGAAAAAAAAAGCCGAGATGGCCCAGTGGTTCGAACGCGTGAATCTTAACCGATGATCGTGGGTTCAAACCCGGGCAAGCACCACTGAATTTTCATGTGCTTAATTTGTGTTTATAATTCATCTCGTGCTTGACGGTGAAGGAAAACATCGTGAGGAAACCTGCATGTGTCTAATTTCATTGAAATCCGGCCACATGTGTATTCTACCAACCCGCATTGGAGCAGCGTGGTAGAATAAGCTCCAAAACCTTCTCCTCAAAAGGGAGAGGAGGCCTTAGCCCAGCAGTGGGACATTAACAGGCTGTTACTGTACTGGAGGAAAGGTACACTCTCTGCACTTGTGTTTGCGCACTTACACTTGAGTACTATAATATCTCCTGCGTAGTTGGCTAATCTCTCTTGAGATTGGCCGCCGTGACCGAAATCGGTCTGGAAGATATTATTATTATGTATATGTAGTATCATTTGCTCGTCTGCTTTCTAACATTAATTTTAAAAAACTGTAGATGTTATTGACTAAACTTAATGTATGTGTGTTCCATATGGACACATGATCATGCGGTTGACTGCGGTATGTCTAATAAGGCCACAGAACCCGAGATCAAACCCCAGGTTGGGCCAACAAAAAGTAATTGAGATTTTCTGTGTAAGAATCTCAGTAGCAGCCCGGTGTCTGAAAGTTGGAAGTGTGAAGTGATATACATATAAATGTATACGATACAAACATTAAAGAATGCGACCCGGAACCAGTGAGTATCTTGTTTTCCTCACACTCGATAACTAATATTTTCACAGCGAGACTACATAAAACGGTCAGTGTAACGATGGTATCAATTTATGTATCCTCTCGTCATAAAATTTCCCGGTGCCAGTAAAATATCATTGATACTCGTGATCGTGTTATAAGAATAATATTACAGTGATTTAGCGAAATTAGATAAAACGTGAATATTTTTTTCAATAACTCAAAAATCTCGCGCGCAAGCAGTGCTATCTATAAGATGTTGGTACATAAAGCCGTTGGTCTTGCTTCTGGACTCTTTCTGGTCATGTTGGACTACCGTATCAACCGGGTTATGAGAGTAAGGGAATAGAAGTGCATCTGTGTTAACGCCCACATTTTTGCACTGTAATATGTTCTGCGCATTTGGATAATCTTTCTTGACCGCAGTGGCCGAAATCGGTCTGGAGGCCATCATGAGGAGAATGGGCGCGGATACACCACATTCAGATGGCAACATTTTTATTTTTTAGCCAGTACATGAAAATAGTATAGACAACTTGTAAGGATTTTTCAATGTATAAAAATTTGGTCTTATGACTTATTAATCATTCCTTTCAAACAACATTTTAAAATAGAATAGGGATAGGTGGAGTATACACAAACAAAACTACAAATACATTACTATTATAGAATATATTTTGTCGGTCATAAACAGTACTGCCCGGAAAATAATATTGACTGTAACAATATAATGAATCGGTAGAAGTTGAATGTTTTCATGCAAATTAAACAAGAATTGTTAACATAATATAGATGAAATCTTTTTTTGTTTACATAATGGAATTGTTTGTTTCATTAAAATATTTTATTTTCTAAAAGTATGAAGCAAATATATATTTTTCATCTAAATTTATATTATATTTCTATTCGATGGAAATTTTATAGAAAAAAAACAACATAATAAAAGAATTACGCCTTCTTAGACTGAATTCTTTTCTGCGTATTCTCTAAAAATTTTAATATAAAAACAAAGAACAAATAATTTGCTTTATATATTTTGTTCATTTCTTTCAGAATCGATGGTGAAGAAACACATTGTGACGTAGGTTATATAACGAAGTTATTATACGTATTATATATAAAAGTCAATAAAATTGTAATATTAAATGTACTAATTTAATAATCTATTTGTCATTTTTCATATTAACAATAATATCCTACATTTTTAATCTGTAAGCAAGAACAATGACAGATAATGTTTATGGCGGGAAACGGATTCAGCTTTAAATTATCTAACAAGCATTGCGCGCTAAATTATAATATAATGATTTTATGATTGCAAATAATACTTTAATTTCATCGAAATCTCGTTTTATTTCTGAGAATAATCTAGTTCTTTCAATAGTCAGGCCGCGTTGTGAATACTAAATCTTTACACTTTCAGGTATACTAGACTAGAATTCAGGGAAATGTTAACACCTGAGAAAAAACGATCAGCTTACTTCACGATCTCATTTTATCTTAAGAGCGGGCTTAAAGCTAACAAAATTTCAGATTTCATCTGCATGTCACGTACACGCCCCCCTCGACACTCTGTTTTCTATCTAAAGCAATCGGTAATATTTAATTTTATTGCACATATTTTACTAATCATTCTGAATAATATGATATAATTTTTTTTTTAACTTATAATATTATATGGTAATTAATACAAAGCGCTGACTTTTTTTGTATTAATCTCCGCAACGCCATAGCGACTGGTATAAAAACAAATATATCTTTGTAGTATGGGTGAAATAAAATAATTACTTATCAAAATATTATCAGGATAAATTTATTGTGTTGTACTAATTTAATTTGAAATTTACAATTTATATATACTCCTTAAAATGGAGTTCGTTACCTTTATAATGCTGTCAGCATAAAGAGACGAACACGATGAAACGTAACACTTGAATTTGACGAACTTACATCGCAGTTATACGTGATTTTCATATAATTTTACTAATAATGTATTTATAATAATTAAATTATATACGTAATTTCATGAGAAATATTCTAAATGTACTGCAAATTGTTACTGAACAAAAATGATACATACTTTATCATACTAATATTATATGTTTTGTTGGTTTGTCTACTGAATCGATTTTTATGGGACTTTCGTTATATTTCAGTCTATAGTTTTAGGCTATAAGCTATATAATATCTTAATATGTTGCATATTTTTCGTATGCGTAACGTTTATATCTAAGTAGATAAATTATTTATTTTACTCGTGCGTGCTCGAGATAGACAGCCAGTAAATAACATAAGAATATTATTATAAGTGACACGATAAGGTCCTCCAGACCGATTTCGGCCACGGCGGTCAATCTCAAGAGAGATTAGCCAACTGCGCAGGACATAATATAGTGCACAACTGTGTCTGCAAACACAGGTGCAATCTTTATTCTCTAGCTCTCATAATCCGATAGGACGGCAATCCGAAAGGACTGGAAAGAGTTCAGACACAGGACCAATGGAATTACGTGCTTTCCGAGGCACGGGAGTTTACACACTTTCAACTTCCAGACTCCAGGCTGCTACTGAGAAATTTCTGACAGAAAAACCCGATAATTATTTTTATTGGCCTGACCTAGAAATTGAACCCGGAACCTCCGAGTCTGCGGCCTAACATCAAGTCACTTAACGAACAAGGCAGTCGAGTGACATGATAATCTAGTATTATTTGGTTCATTGACAATAACAAATTCAAATGACGAACACTTTTTATAAGCAAACTTTTATATACATAATTTTGGTGTCAATTCTGTTGTCTAATGTTGAGGAGTTGCTTCGTTTGGAACCTGTGTTAGAAATACATTTTCATCGGAACTGAACCAATATGTTAAATTTAAGCTCCGTAGGATAAGAGGAAACGGATCAAATTCAGCTTTCAAGATTTAACCTATATATACAAACTGACAAACATTGCAAGTAATATAAGATGTAAGTATATAATAAAAGCTTTTAAAAGTAATTTAATTTATAATAAGCACAATTTTATTGTAAGGCTAATAGCAAGATATGAGGGCCAGAGGCTAGACTATATTTAGATATTTTGAGCCGACTCATCAAGTCTGACATTTGCCTCGGACAACGTATCAGCTCGTCAACATAACGAAGTAATTTGGACCGTACTTCGGGAATTTTACCTAGACCCAATTTTGAGGCTTTGATGATTAGTAGTTGTAGGTATTATTTTATTTATTTGTATTATGATAATCAAAATTGAAATAGGCCTTTTTTCGCTGAAAAAACGCGTTTACGTGGTTCCACCGTATGAGGTGAGGGTAAGTGGGGCTCGCCGACGCTGAAGGCGTCGGAATAAGCACTAAAAAACCAACTGTACCCCTTTCCATGGCCCACCTATAGGGACAAGATTGAAAGTGGTTTAGTGAACATGTTCATCTTAACAGTTTCCTGATTAAAATCTTAGGCACAACTGGTTTTTCATTGTGTTCAATTTGTGTTTATAATTCACCTCGTGCTTTGCTGCGAAGAAAGATATCATAAAAAAAAATCTTTAAATTTTTAATTTACATAATATACAAACAACGCGCATTAGAGCAAACTTCAAGCCAATCCTTAAGGGAATATAATTCCACCGCTGAAATTTAGATGTCGTTTCGTTACTTCTGTTCCAAATGATAGATACGACATAATTTACAAATAACAGGTACTAACAATGTTGAATAACAATTCGTATGCTGCTTTTTTAATCGTAGATTTATATTATTATAAATTAAAGTTAATATATACGTAACATATGGCCGAGATGGCCTAGTGGTTCGAACGCGTGAATCTTAACCGATGATTGTGGGTTCAAACCCGGGTAGAACCACCACTGTATTTTCATGTGCTTAATTGTGTTTATAATTCATCTCGTGCTTGACGGTGAAGAAAAACATCATGAAGAAACGTGCATGTGTCTAATTTCATTGAAATCCTGCCTCATATGTATTCTAACAACCCGCATTGGAGCAGCATGGTGGAATAAGCTCCAAACCTTCTCCTCAAAAGGGAGAGGAGGCCTTAGCCCACCAGTGGGACAGGCTGTTACTGTTACTGTACTGTATATATGAGTATATGAGATGTTCGAAATTAATATGTAAAAAGTTCTATCGAGTCTTTTGTAATATTGTAGATGGAAATTGAATTTTGTCAAAGATGTGTCACCTTGAGATTTAAAGTGTATCTATGAAGCTTCAATTCACTCCCTCTGGAATAAAACCATTTAGAATATTGCTGTTTGCCAGTAGCAAGTAACATGGTTTGTTTGTACTTATAGAAACAGGTATTTGATACTTTCTATCATAAAAATAATCTTACCTATCGCGCTATTGGTCGTTGAATAAATAACGCTTTGAATTTTCTCCCGAGGGTTTTTTCGAGTCTGTCACTAAGCTAAATTGAAGATTAATTTATCTCGAAAGGGATTGTTGAGTTGCTGGAAATATGTGCAGAATTACTTATATATTCTTTATCGCGTGATGAAAAATGTTTAGTAGGATGTGGTTTTAAAATATGGTACCGTTTAAATAAAAATAATTTTCATACTATTTAGCCTTATGAAGTATCAGTATTTCGTGTTTTCGGTGGTGATCTCGTGAGGTTAAAAAGAGGTCCAGTTCTTTTTATTAATAAGCTCAGAAGAAATTTCTTATTAATAGGAACAAACCAAATTTATAATTCACAATTAGTATTTATTATATTAATAATTCAATTTCAGACTCAAATTCCTGTTCTTCTCAATGATCAGTCCAAACAACGGATGACTTTTAAACGGCTATCTTTTTTTTTATAGAATAGGAAGGCGGACGAGCATATGGGCCACCTGATGGTAAGTGGTCACCAACGCCCATAGACATTGGCATTGTAAGAAATATTAACCATCGCCTACATCACCAATGCGCCACCAACCTTGGGGACTAAGATGTTATGTCCCTTGTGCCTGTAATTACACTGGCTCACTCACCCTTTAAACCGGAACACAACAACTCCAAGTACTGCTGTTTTGCGGTAGAATATCTGATGAGTGGGTGGTACCTACCAAGACGAGCTTGCACAAAGCTCTACCACCAGTAAATATGTTAACTGTCAGATAGACGAATCAAATATTAAATTAATGTTAATGGTGAATGTCAGATGTATGTATGAATAATAGAAATAGTATGATTACATTTATATCCAATAATTTCTATTAAATCAACAGTTATCCATGGCTGTGGTGAGAAGATCATTTTTAGAAATGTACGCATTCTAGCATTTTGAGACTGATTTTGATAATGACATTATATACAATAATATCATTATCAGCTATGCTTTAATTGATTATTATGATATGTCTACTGACTTTCGACATGATTAAAAATTATATACGAAATATTAGCTAACTGTTACAACGATTGCTGTTTTGAAATAAAAGAAAAAAAGGACTCTTGCGCCGCCATACAGTCAAGATGAGACGTATCTGAAAGCTTCTATTTATAAGTTAAAACCAACAATTGATTATAAAAAGCCGGCGTTTGTTTCAAAAAATTTTATTATCAAGCTAAGACGAGTCTATGAATTGAAACGAACTTAGCTATTATATTGTAAATATTCTGTCCTTTACATGTATTTTTGTCCTTAACTTCTATGTAAGCCCTTAATATACGCTCAGCTCGTTAGTTATTCTAGGGTAGGTACAATTCGCTTATATTTATGCTACCGTCAAACAGCATTATTTTGTATTGTAGTATCTTGATTCAAAGTGTGTGTTAGCCGGTGTTATTACAAGCACAAGACATCTTTTTACTGGTGGTAGAGCTTTGTGCAAACTCGTCTGGGTAGGTACCACCCACTCATTAGATATTATACCGCAAAACAGCAGTACTTGGTATCGTTGTGTTCTGGTTTGAAGAGTGAGTGAGCCAGTGTAATTACAGGCACAAGGGCCATAACATTTTACGATGACATTATTACAGTAACATTTCTTACGATGCCAATGTCTAAGGGCGTTGGTGACCACTTACCATCTGGTGACCCATATGCTCGTCCGCCTTCCTATTATATATATAAAAAAATCTTTAATATCTTGGTTGGCGGGACATTGGCTGTGTAAGTATGTTTTATATACTTTTTCATTAAGTGGACCACTTCCCAGTCTGTCTGCCTATTGTAGATAACTAATGAATTTATAAATTAGCAGAATTAAGGTTTTGATCTAACGAAATTAATAATGAAAATTCCAACTCTCCCTTATAAGTTAATAAATAATTTTCTTTCTACATGTTATGATGAAAGCTTTTCATATGAATTAAATTAAATTTTAATGAAACTAAAACAATGTCAGAGATAGCGCCTGTTAAATTGTTAATTAAATATCCTTCATATTAATAATGAGAAAATGGTAGACAGGTTTAATGAATTCCATTAATTTATTTGAAAAGTCAAATTCAATATGCTTTATCTGAATTATAATTTGATCGTGGCTGATGTTATTACTAAGATTATCATACTTCTCAATAAAACTTTAATTACTTTAATTTTTTGTTTAAAAATAATATTTCCTTCGTTTAAATTTATACCATGTGTGTAGGCAGTATAATATTACGCAAGTGTGTGTGCGTACGTACACCCTCACTCTCATAGTGGGATAGATGGAAGGGCAACCGAATACGACCGGAGAGATTTAAGCGCAATATAACTTTATGTTAGAAAAGACAATGTTTTCATCAAGGCCCTACCTTTCAAGAATTTCCCAGGTAACCTGACTCAGGGCTTCTAAAACTGCAGCGATATAAGCTAGCTATGAAACTGAAAACGCTGTTTGATTAAAATATATACAACTTAAAAATTATTTATGGAAAACGACTTATTTATATTTATAAAATATAAATTATGTTATATTCTCGTAATCGCTGATTAGTCCATCGGCCTCACAAAATATTATCTTCTTCTTCATCATTAAATATTGACAAAGTTTGTTTGCCTTTACTAATATAGAAAATAGTTTTATTCTGTTAATCAAAAAATAAAATACATTCGAAATGTTTCTCTTACCCACCATTTTATGAGAAAGATTGTCAATATTGACTACTGAAAGTTCAACAGTCCTAAAATCAAATAAAAATCTAGATTTTGTTTGAAAATATATTTATTAGTTAATAAAATAAAATAAAATATATTAATTAAATCTAATTCTGCAATCAGTATATAATCGCTTGAAAGTAAAATAAAATTTTACTAGAGTTATTATATGTAACAATTTAATGTGTAACGCGCAGTTTTTGCGACAAATCTATCTTCAATACTCTACCTTAAATAAATACATGTTAGATCGATATAGCACGCAACGTGGAAAAAGTATTTCAAATACTGATAAATAAATAGCAACACATAAGTAATCGGTTCGTTAAAAAATATATCGCACACACGGTTCATGGAGACCAGTGCAGCGTGACGGAGAATAAAAATCATAGACGGATCAGTGCGGGACTCATTGACGAACAAACCACCGATGTAGGTGGTCCGGAGGCGTGACCCACAAATGGATTTGGTGACAACGTGTGAGTGCTGGTGATAAAGACAAAGTGAACATGACTTCTCTAACATACGTCATCGCCTTTGCGCTGCTGGGACAGGCTAGGTCAGGACTCGTTGAACTGAACTGCAGTGATAATGCAACATGTATAGATCACATGGCAAAAGAGTTTGTAAGAAGTTTGAGGCAGCAGAAAACGATAAAATTATTCGATTTATTAACGATAGAGCCATTAGGTAATAGACAAGCAAGGTCTAATCAAGATCCGATAACAAGAATGATAACAACACACGCGATTAGTTTCGACTGGAACGACTTCACATTCAGATTCTCCAATCCAGAAGATCGAAGTGATGCTTTAGATTTAGAAGTATTTGAAAGCAGAAGTGTCAAAGGTTTGTAACAAATTATCAATTTATATTTGAAAACTAGTATGTTATTTAGTAGTTATTTATAAGATAATATCTAAAGTACTATCATAATTTGAGTTTCTTAACTAATAGTACACCAATCGATAGCTCCAAGCAGTTTTTAATTTACGCAATAATTGGTATGATTTGAAGAATCAATCAAATATCAACCAAAAGAATCGTTATTCGTTAATTTTCATTTATAAGTAAGTCAATACGCACAAAAATGCATTAAATTTAAATTTTGATGACTTAAAATAAATTAACAGTCGTTTTTCTCTACCGAGTAATTTTCAAGTACGCAATAATGGTAATTAAATTTAAATTTTGAGTACGGTTAAAGTTTCGACCGTTCCTGTAATATTTTTCTCGCCGCCTAATATGTCTCTAGCCAGTCCTACAGATTTAATACTGAAGATTATTAGTCTTTAATTCATAACTGTCAGAAAAATATCTCAGCTAAATGTATCACTTTTCTGCAATGGAAAAGCGTGAAGATAAAATTTGTGATAAAATATTCACTTACACGATATCGTGTTAACACATCAAAAGTAAAAGGGTGTAAGTAATACCGTAATTGCTAATGGAACTGATTGTATTTCAAATGTTCTAATATTTAATAAAATGCAAATTGTTTAAGACATTATTAGTAAGTGTACTTAAAATATAAATTATTTAAGTATAACTTAGCAATATTCGAATTACAAAACTTGAAGTTATATCAAAAGTCAAATTACCCACAAGAAGTTTTTCAATTCTATCTAATCATATTCTCATACGAATTGTCAAAGACAAATATTTTCTATTAGTCTTTATTTTTTGGCTGAACAATCTTTTGTTTCATAACGAGCTCTTACATTTCTCGTCTTCGTCTTACATTTCTCCTTACAGTTTTGAATTCATACATACTAAATTAGATTCTTTATCCTATTTTCCAAGTATCGTGATGCACATCATTTCTGTTAATTAATAATAATGTTCCTACTTTCTTCAGCGTGAATTCCGATTCAGCGGTTTTCTCGCATCTCGTTGGAGAGAAATCTTGGCAAGTTAATTTCTTGATAAAAATGTTATTTGTAGCTTGAATTGAATATTGAAATCACTAAACTCGAAAATATCTTTAATGTCATGACATGGTTATAATTATAAAGTTTTTTAATTCTAATCAAATCATACTTTGTTTAATCATTTTTATAATATAATCTTAAAACTTTTTTTAATCATTTTTATAGTAATCCTTGAAAATCAACGAATGGTATACCTACGTTTATATTTCATCTCTGTAATATAAGCGTGGGTATATATGTATCATAGTGTTTTTTTTAAACTTTTCGTTCAATATCGATCACAGGTTTAATCTTAAAGTATAATCGGCTCCATATAATCTTATGTATGTATGATTTGTGTTTGTAACTTTTCATATTTAGAACACTTTCCAACGAATATCCTTTTTACTCAAATTGTGAAAATAGTAAAAAGTAAAAACCTGTAAATATTCCACTGTGCTAAGATCTCCTCTCGTTTTTTGAGAAGGCTTTGGAGCTTACTCCACCACATTTTTTATTTTTCGTTGGAAATTTTTATTTATATAGCATTGGGTGCCCGGAATACTCAATAAAAAACTAGCGGTATCCATTTGCCCATGCTACCCTGATGCCCGAACGTTTGGCCTTGTTAATGTCGACCTCAATTCCTAGGGGGTTTCCCGGGTACAAGGAACCCACCTAGCTCCACCGGCAGAGTCCACCACGTAGTTCCATTGCGGGTTTGTGAATACATATTTCAGATCATTCGCCAGATGTTTCTTTCGCCGCCGAGCAGGCAATGAATTATAAACACAAATTAAGCACTCGAAAAGTTTTAGAGATACTTGATCGTATTTGAACTTGGAATAATTCGTTAAGATTCACGTCTTCTAGCCATCGGGCCATTACGGCTCATCGTGTATACGATGTATAAAAAAGTGTCAAAATAAAACGTAGATAACTGAAGCGGATATAACTTTTACGGAATATTATCATGAATATTCAAAAATAGTTTTCTATTTACTGCGTTGTAGCACGCGAGCTTGTTACGATACAAACACAAGTAGTTCATTGATCAGATGCTGTGGAGACCGGATGCTAGGTTTATCTGTTTATTTGTCTTTAATTAAATATTATATATATATATATATATATATATATATATATATATATATATATATATATAATATGTTAAAAATCTAGAACGTTTATTTCCTGAAATCATTAACATTTACTTGTCATTCAATTGTCATTGTCTTATCCATTGTATCTTCGGTCATTGAATGCCTTTGAAAAATATACCTTAGTAGCTTCTTTTGATATATACTGTTTAAGCTGTACTAACTTATATTTTTATACGAATATTTCAGGAAATAAAAAGAAACACTTGGCTCAAGCCCGTGCCTCGTTATATTAACCTTCTTACTTGAAAGAAGACGAGAAACATTAATGTTGAAAATATAATTAAAATAATACACAGGCGAGCTCTCAATAAACAAAGCGTGTTAATATAGGCAGTATAATATTCTAACTAATAAAAAACTATTTATATTAGGTCCTTACATATGAAATTGGCGTTTTGTACGGGAGGAATATAAAGTCAATTTTTTTTTTGTAAAATATTTTTAATAAATCAAAGTATGCACCGTTATTATCTATACACTTTTGACATCTCATAGGTAGTTCATTGATCCCTTTACTAAAACATCCATGGGGGCGAGAATCAATAAACTCTTTGAAGGCGGTTTGGACTGCCGCATCGGAGTTGAATTTTTTTCTTTATAAGAAGTTGTCCAAATTCTGGAAAAAATGGTAATCTGTTGGAGCAAGGTTCGGGGAGTACGGAGGATGTCGCAGACATTCCAATTGTAACTCATCTAACTTAGTGGTTGTTTGTTGTGCAGTGTGTGGTCTTGCGTTGTCGTGAAGCACCAGTGGCCTAGAGCGATTGACCAATCTCGGTTGTTTAGCAGCTAGTTCTTCCTTCATGGTATGCAGTTGCTGACAATAGATATCTGCCGTAATCTTTTGGCCAAATTTTAGAAAGCTGTAGTGAACGACACCGGCGCTAGGCCACCAAGCACTCACAAGTAACTTTTTCTGAGTCAATTTTAGTTTAGGGCAGGACTAGTCTCCAGGCTCCAGGCTGGGTCTCCAGGGTTTAGCCAATGCGACGAGTGCTTCCGATTATCGTACATTATCCACTTTTCATCACAAGTAATGATTCGATTTAAAATCCTTTCATTATTGTGTCGGTTGAGCAAAGTAACACAGCAGTCGACGCGTGTTTGCAAGTTCGATTCACTCAATTCATGGGTACCTCATGATCTTTCAGGTTTTTTTACTTTCCCGATTTTCTTCAAGTGGATTAATACAGTTTTATCACTTACCCCGAAGCCTGCAGCTATCTCTGAAGTGCTTTGTGATGGATGCACAATAGCCCTTAATTCTTCATTTTCCACTTTCTCCACATTTTCCATTGTGCGGTAATAAGCGACGTCAAAAAAAAGAAGAAAAAAACAAATGAATGACTGTTTTCAAAACTCAAATGTACCAGCTAAATGAATTTATAAATTTGAATTTGGAATTCTTAACCAAAGAGGAGATATTTCAGATTAAAGTGGTCAGTACGACAAAACCCTAATTTCATATGTAAGGACCTATTATATCTCTTCGTTACACAAATATTTTTTAAGTTTATACTTAATGTTATTTTATTGTTTCCTTAAGAATAAAACAAATTAAACAAGATAAAGAATAGAAATTTTTTATTATCATCGTAAGCCCATTCAAACGTCACATATTTGGAATTAAGCATATATGTGTTTGTTAAAGACAAGCGTGTCTGTGTTAGCTTGTGCTTAAAATAATATAAGACTTAATATTTCTACTGTCTGAGCTTTGCTTCTAAAAGGTTTTTAAATATATCATAAAATAGTGATAGTAAAATTTGATACTGTCGTAAATTTTACGACCAATACTCTTATGCTGGTGTTAAGGTATCTTACTTTATGTTTATATGTTAATTTTATTATGTGACTGTTTTGTAAAGTATATAACATTTATGGGCAATGGGTTGTAATTGAATTCGATTATATGATGAATTGTATTGCTTTGAATCATGTTCAAGTGATCTTAATAACATCATCATAATGGCGCATGATGAAAGATTCATAATAATAATAATAATGTCCTCCCGACCGATTTCGGCAACGGCGGCTAGTCTCGAGAGATTTGCCAAGTGCGCAGGAGATATTTTAGTGCATAAGTGTGTGCGCTATCACAGGTCCACTCTCTCTTCCTCACTCTCATAATCCGATGGGACGGCAATCCGATACGACCGGAAAGATTTCAGATCAGGTTCAGGTCCAACGGCTTTACGTGCTTTTCGAGGCATGGAAGAGTACACATTTCCAACTTCCAGAATTCGGGATGCCACTGAGAATTTTCTGACAGAAAAATCTAATAACTTTTTATTGGCCTGAACTGGGAATTGAACCCAGGACCTCCGGGTTTGCGGCCTTACATCAAGCCACTAGACCAACGAAGCAGTCAAATAATGAAATGATGAAAGATTATATAATCTATGAAAATTCAATAGTTATGTATTTATTGACCTGACCGACAAGACAACTGTCAAATTGACATAAAAATCTCATACAAAAAAGTAAATTCAGTTTTTCCCGAATTATTCAATTTAAGGTGAATTTTTGTTCAGCAGTTCTCAAGAAATGCACTTACCGAATGACATTTCATTCAAATATAAATAAATGAAATATAACTGTTTTAGTTGTATATCATTTTTTTTAACAATGCGTCCACGCTTATACAAATACTGTAATCTTCACTGTATAAACACTTCGATGAAGATTTCTGACATAACCATGACTTTGGTGAAATAATTGCTTACAAAATTATAATGGTGTAGTGCGTCGTGCAATTGCCTTCCACTATTAGTCCTTAAATGTTTTACTTTTTTTTTAAAGCTTAGACAACCCCACAATCCCTATACAACATTTAAATAAATAAATAAATAAGCGCATATTTAAGATACAATGATAAAATGAATACAACAGTTATTGTACCAAATAATCTTAATTTATCTTAATCTCTAGATGACACGATTATAAAAAATCAATTAATTAATCTTATTTCAGGGTGAATTCAATGATATTAGAAATTCAGTTGATTTTCTGTAGCTGACGGCCTACTTCTGTACCCATTAGGTATTAGCTCGAAAGACAGCCACGAAAAAAAGCTTACTGAAGATTAAAATGTTTTATATTTTTGCCAATAATTTAACTCAAACGCAAATTGACGGGAAACTATGATTAATTCGATGAAATGAATATTTCAAAGTAGGATTGTCGGTTGTTCTTGTGTATAACTGTGTATGCCTTCGCAGAAAACACGTCCGTGCAAGTTCTTTTAATATATTTTTTATTTTATGTTCAGCTCACTTACAAAGTTATAATGAGTAATAATAGTCATAATAACAAAAGCGAGATTTATTTTCTCATAAAAAAGATCATCTTATTCGACTTGGTGGAGTGCTTTGTGCATTCAGTATTGTGATGCAATAATTTAAGTAGGCACCACCCGTTTATTCTACTGCTAAACAGCGTTATTATGTTTTCTTGTGTTTTTGTTGGTTTGAAGATTGAGTGAGCCAGTGTCATAAGAGACACAATGGAAGTAACTTGCTAGTTCCTAAAGTTGGTGGCATTTGCAATGTTGTGTAAGATGATGAGTTTGTGGTACCTACCTGTGTTTGTGGTACCTACCACCAAGTAAAACACTTATAAATGTACCGCAAACTTTTATCCAAATAACTTTCTCATTATAATACTTATGTAACTACTTACCGTAAGGTGACCGTTATTATGGTAAATTGCACGTCCGCCTATCAACTTTATTAAATAAAAAGCGTTACTACGCGTATAAAATATTTAAATCAATACCATAAATACATGATACAAAATGCGGCCACATTTCTATAGCAGCAATCTCTCAACTGTTAACCATATTATAAAATGAGAATTAATAAAATAAGACGGTAAGAAACACAGGTTATGTAAATATATACACACCAGTTTGCGTGTTTAAATTACACGATGTGATTCAAAACCAAATTTTTATTTTATTAATCTCTCTTAATTTGAATGCACATACCTGTTCTCATTTGAAACTTCTTTCATGAGTCTGTCTGTTAGAGATCGCTATAAGCGACACACCTTTGAGCAAAATTTGTCCCATTTCCAGCATGTCACCGTTTTATGCTACTCTTAATACAAGTATTGTTTTCATGTTGTGAATTAATGTTTAAATAAATAAATCAGTTAAACTCGAGCTGAGATGTATTTCTATAGTAAACAAGGTCGGAAGCTGACACGCTAAGATAAAATATTCTATCAGTTATTTGTTAATTAGTTCAATATAATCGCGTAGCATTAGAGATGACTTAAACGGATATGTAACTTGCTTTAATCACAGAAAGTACAATCTGGTTAAATCCTATATTATTTATTTACCAATGAAACTGGAATTATATGTATAAATATATGTAATGCATTTTTTGAGCGCAAAATATTTAGCCAAGTTATTTAGTAAGGTTTACTTTATACGATATGAGATCAATTGATTACAAAATATTTTTTGTTAAAAATAATTTTTCAAGGTCCATTCTATATTTTTTCCTAAGCAGAACATGCCTTGTGGTCTGTTAATCGGCGTTGTTAATTGTGTGGATCGGGTATTTAAGTATTCCCACTTGTGAAATGGATGTGACGTCACTAATGTTCAGAGGCGAGCCTAACCGTCGCAGCTTGGCTTTGGCTTGGCTCAGCATATGTCCTGGTGTTTCACTTGTGAATAATTAAGACCTGTTTGTTCTATTTAAAATTGACATAATGCTTATCTATCAACCCGCATTGGAGCAGCGTGGTGGAATTAGCTGCGAAAAACTTAACTCAAAGAAAGATACATTATATATAATTTATATAATTGGACATTATATATAATGGGACATTTTTCACACACGGCTATCTGATTCCAAATTAAGCTTGTACAGAGCTTATACTATGGAAACCAGACAACTGATATACTACATATACTATTTTTCTTTTGTACATACTTATATAGATAATTACACCTAGACATTCACAGGCTGTTAATTTTTCAAACTAAAATCTTGCAACATATTAAGATATTGATGGTCAAGAAATATGTAGTATGATATGTAGAACTATATATATAACTGTATATGTGCGTTAGAGGATGTTAGCAAATGATTATGGTTCAATTGAAAATAATGAGTTTGCGAATAAGTAATTTATTGTACCTATTTCTTAATAAACGTGATTATATAGTATAAATAAAGTTTAAACCTTAATATAGGGAACTTACCTTTTCTACTACGGTATCAATTTACTGGTGGTAGATCTTTGTGTAAGCTCGTCTGGGTAGATAGCACCCACTCATCAGGTATTCTAAACAGCAGTACTTGGTATTATTGTGTTCCGGTTTGAAGGGTGAGTGAGCCAGTGTAGTTACAGGCACAAGGGACATAACATCTTAGTTCCCAAGGTTGGTGGCGCATTGGTGATTTAAGCGATGGTTAACATTTCATACAATGCCAATGTCTATGGGCGTTGGTGACCACTTACCATTAGGTGGCCGATATGCTCGTCCGCCTTCCTATTCTATAAAAAAAATCAAGGTAACAAGTTGCCCCGAATAATACTAAACTTATTTGATTATGACGAATTAAGTAGTTTATATTTTATAACTATGTATTCATATATTTTTTTTAATTTTAATAAATATCCTATTTATATATATTCTTAGACTCTTTATATTTTTTTTTTTAAATAAGGAAATTAGCAGTGTAAATAATAATTGCTTAAAACACACGTCGTATAACAGACGCGCGAAATGTTGAAAACCGACTTAAGGTTATATATTGATATATATATATTGATGCAATCATTTAAATAAGTTCTACAAAATAATACACATATAACAATACACATATTATAATGATACATTCAAAATTACATCTTAAACCCACTAGTGTTAGTTTCATTATCGCTTCAACGTTAGTTAACGCTTTAGTTACTCGTACAATCAAACCCCATCTTAATAAACAGGATAATTCTTGGAATACTCAGTATAACGATTATGTCTATCACTCTTCGTTTAACTAAATCTCTTGAATTTCAAAGGATTCGATCCTTAAATTGATTTGAATACATCACGAAGATCAGATAACTTCAGCCTCAAAGATTAAAGGGAATGCTTTTTCCACAAAAAAATAACCTTAAAAAAAACGCTATTAAAATTTTCTCTTACAGGATTTCGTTCGATATTTAAATGTACACAAATGGGCAATGACAAAGCAGTTCAGTACCTTTTCTTCTTCGTTTGTCGACTGTTTTTATTAATGATCTTTAGCGTTGCCACTTAAATGCAAATAAGAGTAAAAAATAAATGTTTAAAACATGCAAATTCATATTAAAAATGTTTATCTCAAATGATCTAATTTCGACCTCTAAAGGAACACTAATTAACTATTAAAGAGCCGTTAAGGATTTTCTAAATTATCAGTCATGTAATATAATAATGGACATCATTAAAATTTAATTTAATTTATTTTTTACAAGCAATTAATTAATTGTTAGTGTGTGTCGTGTGTGTGTGTGCACAATAGATTGAACCAAAATTTGAGAACTGTACACACTTTGATGCTGGGATATAAAAAAATATTTTTTTTTAAATTAAACCCTTATTATTATTTTTTTTAATTAGAACCTAGATATATAGATCAGTTGGGAATACAAAACTGAAATTAAATTTGAGGATAATGGTAGTTGATTTAATCCCAAACCTTCAACAAAAAAAAAATCTATTTATTATATGTATACAACATATAAATAAAAAAACTATTTTAGACTTATGAACAATGTATCTATGTATAAAGTATATGTATAATATATGGAGACGGGTCAAATTTGCTGGATTTTTTTGTAATGTTAAGACGCGTGTTCGCGGCTCCGTTGTAGCATCGTGTCAAAATTATACAAAATAAACAAAAATATAAACTTTATATAATCCAGAATAAACAAATCTAGTGCTTATATTTTAAGAAATGTCAATAACTTTATGCTATAATTATTTAGTTATGGTTATTTTACTCCAAAATGATTAAAAAAATAAATCTTTTTTAGATGTTTCGGATGAAGTTCCGAAGAAATCGAAAGGCAAGGATGAGGAAGAGGTCATCGAAGACAAGGGAGGCCATATACATCCACTCAGTAAGTATATAAACAAATAGTCACCAATCATCGTTTGCTGGACCATATTTCTCTTAATTGGAGTCCGTGCTATGCTTCTCTTCCATCTAATTAAAATTATATCCTCAGTTTGTTCATTGAACATGTTCCTTCTTTAGCGGTCTACATTCATACCCTCTAACTTAAAATACTTCCTTATTAACATACTAATGAGTATAATATTAACGGTAAAGAGTACCTATCGAAATTTGTCGGTTTATCTCTGCTTACGTGCTTAACGCTGTTGTTTTATACTTACAATATATTCTAGTATAAGTGCTTGAAATATTCTTTCGAGTACTAAATACAGAATATTTTGATTTTGTTGTATTAAACAATGACAACTTCTTTCATTTCGTATTCTATACATTCTCATACATCACTGTCAGCATTTTCATCTTCCGATTATTTTAACAAACATAATTTTCCTATAATATATTTTATTGTAAGATTTACTGTTAACGATCAAATTTCTTAACATATAATAATGGTTAAGAAACCTATATCATACTTTCTTGTATTAGAATTCCAAGACAAAAGAAAAACACCCTACCTTTAAATGGATTAAATATTTTATTTATAGTGTAATGAAATTTTATCATCGTTATATATCGGATAAATTTCCTGGAATAATTTGACGATATCAAGATGAATTTGATTCTAAGAATAAGATTAATTCCTGCTTTCAGCTTCAATTTGAACCATCCAAAATTATTCAACCATTTTTTTGAATAATTATTTCTGTTCTGATGGTACATGGGTATATATATGGTTGACTATGGATGTTTAATATAAGTCATTGCTTCATAATGTTTTTCTACTAATTAACTTGTAAGGCTGTAGATTCCGAGGTCAGAAAAATAATGCTATAGGGTTTTTCTGTCAAGACATTCTTAATAGCCCTTAGAAGAAGTTAGTGTTAACACTTCTATGTCTCGGATAGCAGCATAAAGCCTTTGGGTCTGTGACTGTTCTCTCTCCGGACGTATCGGATTGCCATTCCATTGGACTATGGGAGTGAGGAAAAAGAGGCTCTAACTTGTCTTTTATAATAGGTTCCGTGCAATTTAAGCTCTTTTACAGTAGTAAGCTCAATTTTTTTTATAATATACGTGTACTGACTTTTAATATTTGCTACAAACAGTCGTTTCTGTAAATATTCTTTAAATCAATGAATGCCTACATGTTTTGATATACCTTTAGGATATCTGGCGATAGTTCAGTGGTTAAAACATGTGTCTCAATCTTTTTTGCGGGTATCAAAATCTCAGGCTGCATTTGAGTAGCGTGGACCGCAACCTTCTCAAGCCTCACTCAAAGAGAAAGGCTGTTGCCCTGCAAATCTCTATTTTTTTATATAGTGCCTATCAGAACGTAAATACAAATAATCTTAGACTCCCTTTACATACAACGTGTTTATATAATCTACAATTACGTTGTTTCAACATATCTTGAAGGTCCAATTCTTTTCAACAAAATTTTCTTTTTTAATATCAGTGCTATAAAAAATCACATCATTCCGACGAGAGCTAAATTAAAGCATGTGACAGAAGACCGTTGTCAACGTCGACATTTCTCACTTAATTAAGAGCGTTTTTCATAAGCCCTATATACCAAAGTTATATATATAATTTTAATGTTTACGAAATCAAACGTACTTCTAACAATGTTTTATTACTCTATACGATATTATTTTTTTATTAGAACAGCAGTGCAATCATGTAAGAACTTACTTCATTACTCATCTGTGAAATTTTGACAACTGACATATGGTCATATACTATTTTTTTTAATGCGTGTATTCTTGAAATGTTATAATCAATTTATAGTTATAGTCAATGTGGCATTTCACTTTCTGACACATCACGATCGTTTTCTACAAAATAGCCCTACAGTGTACTTAACTACTTACGTGTACTTAATTTGCTTTTAATTCATGTCGTGGCCAAGGAAGATCTCTTCCGACAAAAATACATCCACCAACCTAAAGTAACGCTGTGGTGTGGTAAAAGCTTTGATACTTCATAAAATACGCCCTAAGCTAACTCTTTAACTTTGCTTCATGATTATACAATGAATTTCAATGGTTACACAAGAGATGTAATACAATATTTACAGATTAAACATTACAAGTGCTTTGTATAAGCCAGTCTCGGTAGCTATCTCCAAATCATTAGATATTCTACCGCTAAACAGTAATACTTAGTAATGTTGCATTTCGGCTTAAAGCGTGAGTGAGCCAGTGTAACTACAGGCACAAGGGACATAACATCTCAGTTCCCAAGGTTGGTGGAAAGGTGGTGGATTGGCAATGTGAAGAATGGTTAATATTTCTTACATCGCCAATGTAAGTTCGTGTTACCACTTAGGATCAGACCGTCAGCCTAGCCAGAACATAAAAAAACTCTGCGGTTACAGGGACTAAGATGTAAGCTTCACCTTATATTCCCTTATTAATATAATAAAAAATACTAACAAACAATTCAATTTTGCTTAAATAAATGTACGTCTTGTTGTCACACCAAAATAAGCTCTATCATAATGCGTTACAGCTGAATTTTGTATGTATTGTCGATATATACAGTGATGTAGAATGAGCTACATTGTGTATACCAAGTCGGATACTACATGGAAATCCACTCAACTCGTGTTGGTTTATGAAAATCAAAACGTTTGTAAACATTATGCGATAAGTCCTGGAATTGTAAGAGCTATTAAGATGTGATACATGATTCATTAGTTCTATTTTAAACTATATGAATAGATTTTAACTTGCAATACTATACACATAATATATTTGTGTGTCTCGTGGATCCAGTTGTGGACAGGGATATGCTGGAGGCTTAACCCACTTTGGTCGCGAGAGGCAGAGCCTGGTCTGCAGAGTCAGGCGAGACTTCTTCCTGCGATTTACTGCTCGCAGGAAAAAGTCTCGCGATTTGCTTCCCAGGGAAATAAAATGGCTAGAGAAGCTAGTTCTCATAGCTTCGTTCAAACCCTGAAAGGGGTAATTAAAAAGTTAAATCAGAATAGTAAGGTCAAAATAAAAAAATAAAAAATTTCTCGTTGAATTGCAAATAGTAATCTCCTGGTAAGTGGTCACCATAGACATTGGTGCTATAGGATATGGTTAATATACTATCCCTTAAACCGGCAATGTTTAACTGTCCATTGTGCCTGTAATTAAACTGGCTCACTCTACTTCTATCCAACTTGATTTACACGTAGCATACGCTACGCAACGGATTAATGGAATAATAATACCGTATATGAGAATTTTATTAAAATAATATCAAAGCGTTGCATTTTGACAATATAGTTACTTGAAATACGGATTGTATCGGGAATACTACGTAACATAATTAAATAAACTCAACTCTACTCTCATAAGTCCGAAAATGCGTACTATTCGCTAATCAAATTACTTGATCACAAAGGAAATTAACCATATCAGGAAGCCTTTGATGTCATACCTTTGTGAAACTAGAGTTGAATGGCCTTGAATATTCGTATTAGTCTATTTCGTGTTATTTTTAAGCAATAAAACAATATAATTCGATTGATTCGTCCATGAAATTGTATACTTTTATTGCATTGACGTATTTTTTTTGCATCAAAGTAAATATATGTCTTGACACTCTTTTTGTGTAAACGACTGAAAGGCGTTTTGGTTGATTACAAAATCAAAGTTTAAAGTTTGTATTGTTTAAGTTTCGTAAACCTTTTGTGTTAAAAATAAAGCGTTTATTTTTGTTTAAATAGCCAACTAGATATTCATACAAATTAGGGTTATTACACAATGTCTGAAAAATCCGGCAGAAATTACTCTGTGTTTGTATATATTTTTTTATAGAATAGGAAGGCGGACGAGCATATGGGACACCTGATGGTAAGTGGTTACCAACGCCCTTAGACATTGACATTGTAAGAAATGTTAACCATTGCTTACATCTCCAATGCGCCACCGACCTTGGGCACTAAAATGTTATGCCGCTTGTGCCTGTAATTACACTGGCTCACTCACCCTTCAAACCGGAACACAACAATATCAAGTACTGCTGTTTTGCGGTAGAATATCTGATGAGTGGGTGGTACCTACCCAGACGAGCTTGCACAAAGCTCTACCACCAGACTTACCATTTCACATGGCGACCGGTTGATCATTGTAGAAGATGATGTATATGATGAGATGATGGATAGATATATAGTGTCGAAGTCTATTAATCTCAAACGGATATATACCAACATATTTTTTATAAATCAGACTAGTTTTAGCAGCTTCGCCAACACGTGGGACGGGAGCTGTTAGGTCGTGAAATCGTAACAAACAAATAAACAATATCCCTTTCACATTTATAATATTAGTCACGATAAATGATTCAGATGCCCTTCATTTTGATGGATTTATTAATAACTCTTGATTAAAAGTGATTAATTTTAACTACATTTAGCGAGGCAAAAGTCTAGGAAAACAAAAATTAGTAATGGCTAGTGCAGAACATTCTTCCCGACTGTACTGGTCGTCGTCGCGTTTTGACTCTACTACCACTTACCATCAGGTGGAGTTATTGCCAACAAATATAAAAAAAATATTGATGGACGAATTAATTGAGCTTTAATCATCACATTCGTACCACCACTTACACAATATTTTCTTGATTTAAAATATACATATAACCTGTACGTGTAAGAAAATATTTATAGTATAAAGCTAATATAATATTTGGTCGTTTTAGAATTTGCATAACCGATAAATAAAACCGTCGTAGACGTCTGTGAATATTTGCGGTTCTGAGAGATAAAACTAACTTGCTCAAACACCAATATCCACGACCTTGCATACGTAATAATAAGGGCAAGTCTTATTATGAGACCACTATTTCGTTAATATTATTTTCCTGTAATGAAAGTTGTAAGAAATAATACCCTTATATAGCTAAAAACCTATCTATCTCTTAATTTTCCTGATAATATTTCCATGCTTGAAAATATCTAGTGAAAGATAATTTATGGATGTAATTTGCTTCAGCGCAAAATCAAATAATATTAACATAGACGATCATTGTATTTTATTGTGCTGTTTTATTTGTTTACGATCTGATTTGTTTTCTCGTTTTCCCTTGGCCACAATTTATGTATTCATTTATTCAGATAGTCATTTAAAACATCCTATATATTCTTTATTATAGTATAAGGCTTAATTAGGATTGAAAAAAATAAGCTTTTATTTACTTAGTTGTAATATTTTGTAATATTTTATTAGTATAGAGAAATCTAAATTGAAAACAATGAATTCTAGAGGTGTTACTCTGTAATTTATAATGATAATAAGTCTTGTAAAATGTTTGCAATTTTATTTTTGATTATATTATAAGCCCACGAAAATTCGGTTCCCTATTTTCTCAAGATTCTCGCGTTCTAACTATGGAGTGATAACTGCTCTCACAAACGCCAACCAATAATAAAAAATCACTTATTCAAATATATGTAAGATATTTTTAAGCGGGTTACACGTTTACAATCCAATAATAATCGAGTCTATAAATTATTATAATTTACGATTGTTTTTGTCACGGCGTTTCAGTCTCAAGTCGTAAATAACAATGAACAAATATCGACACTTCGATATCTTATTTTTATTGTTCCATTTGTGGCTGTCGAAGTGCGAAAAACAACTTGAATTTATAATATTTTCATACTTCGTTTTATTAAAAATAGTGTTCTTATACGTACTTTGTTCATCTCCTATTTATTTTACTTAAAGAAATTCGTTTAAGTATCACCAATGTTAAGTTGTTTTCTTATTCATTCATTAAGAGTATAAGTTACATATTTATCTATCAAGTGTTACTAAAGTTATCACTTTAGCGTATTAATTTTAAACAAAAGATAAAAACCAATATGAATGATACCAGTTACAATCTTTTAACAAATTTTTTGATGTATGTTAGTAAGTAAGTATAGTATCAGCCTGTGAATGTCCCACTGCTGGGCTAAAGCCTCCTTTCTTGAGGAAAAAGCTTGGAGCTTATTCCACCACGCTGCTCCAATGCGGGTTGGTGGAATACACATGTGGCAGAATTTCGGTGAAATTAGGCACATGCAGGTTTCCTCACGATGTTTTCCTTCACCGTCAAGTACGAGATGAATTTTATACTGAAATTAAGCACATGAAATTTCAGTGGTGCTTGCCTGGATTTGAACCTACGATCATCGGCTAAGATTGACGCGTTCTAACCACTAGACCATCTCTGTCTTTTTTACAGTAAAGTGTGTTACATTATTTTAATAATCTGTTGATTGTCGTACTCATCCGAACTTTGCTGTACAGCTAATAAATTGCCCTAAATGTGCTTATTACCGGTGATGTCCTCCTGACCGATTTTGGACACGCTCAAGGCAAAAGCCATCTGTGCAAGGCATAAAAAAGAGTTCATGTGCAATAACAACGGATTTATTTCTGCTACTGCAAAAATACTGAATATAAAAAGCCAATAATATTTTCTCAGAGGTCCCAGTGTAATGCAATCTTTTAAGCCCTAGTGGCTTTTTCCTTAGAACAAAGAGGCATTTTTCTGAGTATTTACACTTTAAGCAGATTTTGCTTACATTTTTTTAACAGGAGCCATATATTACAATCGATCGTTAAAGTCACTAATTGAAGTAATGTGCGAACAAACAAGTGCAAATCACTATTGAATACATGTCAACCTGTTTGTGTATATCAAGTGGCCGTAATTACTCATGTGATTTATTGGTCTGTGTAAATTTTGTAATGTATTTTCAATGTTAGTAAATTAGGTATATATTATAGTTTGTAATATACAAATTATAGTTTGATTTTGTAAAATGATTTCTTTTTCTTACTTAAAATAGGTAGGCAGAATTTCGAACGGACTCCCTGATTAAAAATGGTCATCACACTGATAAACATGACACTGTAAGAAATATTAATTATCTTAAGTTTAACCTGTAATTACACTTGCGCACTCACCGTTCAAACCAGAACAAAACAATACTAAGTATTGCTGTTTTTCAGTATGATATGTGATAAGTGGATGGTACCTTTTACTGGTGGTAGAGCTTTGTGCAAGCTCGTCTGGGTAGGTACCACCCACTCATCAGATATTCTACCGCAAAACAGCAGTACTTGTTATTGTTGTGTTCCGGTTTGAAGGGTGAGTGAGCCAGTGTAATTACAGGCACAAGGGACATAAAATCTTAGTTCCCAAGGTTGGTGGCGCATTGGCTATATAAACGATGGTTGACATTACTTACAATGCCAATGTCTAAGAGCGTTTGGTGACCACTTATCATCAGGTGGCCCATATGCTCGTCCGCCTTCCTATTCTATAAAAAAAAAAAAAACCTACCCAGACGGGCTTGGAAAAAGCCCTACAGCCAATTAATATGATATATATTGATACTGTTTTTATTATACAGATTAATTATAATTTATTAAATTTAGCTTAAGAGCTCACATGCCGCACTATAATAAATCAATGAAGTTATACAATTGTAACGAAGTCACTATAGTATGACAATCCATAAGCCGCGTCATTACTACTAAATAAATAATCCACACTAATCAAGAAAAAAACGCAAGTAACTATTATATTTGGTCGAGCTGGTTGGCGTATTTGGTAGATTTTCCTTTCACGCCGAAGGTTGTGGGTTCGATTCCCACCCATGACAGACATTTTTGTGCATGAACATGTCTGTTTGTCCTGAGTCTGGGTGTAATTATCTATAAGTATGTATTTACAAAAGAAAAGTAGTATATATAGTATATCAGTAGTCTGGTTTCCATAGCGCAAGCTTTGTATAAGCTTAATTTGTGATCAGATGGCCGTGTGTGAAAAATGTCCCAGGATATTATTATATTATAAAAAGCCCTAATTTAATCAGATACAATGATTAAGTAAATTCTTAAGAATGATTAAGTTATGCTACAACTGTGTTCAGAACTTTAAATTTGTGTCAGTGTTATAGACATAATAATTATACATTAAGCAATAATATCCTCCAGACCGATTTCGGCCACGACGGTAAATCTGCATATATATTATAATGCAAACACAGGTGCACTCTTTATTCCATAGCTCTCATAATCCGATGTGATGGCAAACCGACACGACCGAAAAGAGTTCCGGCGCAAGACCAAAGGCTTTACGTGCTTTCTGAGGCACGGGAGTGTACAAATTTCCAACTTCCAGACTCCGGGCTGCTACTCGGAATTTTCTGACAGAAAAACCCGATAACTTTTTACTGGCCTGATCTGGGAATTGAACTTGGAACAGGTCTGCGGCCTTACGTCTAGCTAATAGACCAACGAGGCAGTCATTAACATGCTATATAGCCTATGTATATCCTGAAACTAAAATAATATGTAAATTTCATATAAATCGAATTATCAGGGATTGTGTGTATCCGGATAGAAACAAACAAAATTTTTCTTCATAATATTAGTATTAATCATAAATAACAAGAAGGGCGGACCATACGTCGGAGGTACTCTTATATCGTCCCACTGTTACTGGGAACCTAATTTCTTTTTATTCAGTCATTAAATAATATAAGCTACATGTGAAAAGTTTTGCACTATAAAATTTATAAAATTGTAATAAAATGTTTTTAAATCTTCAGAGATAAAGCGAAAACACAGACGAAAAGTGGTAAATGCCGTTATCCCACTACTCTTCGGCATGAAGTCTGCTGGAGTAGTCATATTTGCCCTGTTCATGGTATCAGTGATCACCATCAAGGCATTCCTGGCCAGTAAAATGGCACTCGTGGTTACCGTTGGCATGGCTATGAAAAAGTTATACGAAAGTTATGGTGGCGGGTAAGTGATCAATATTTAAAACATTTCTAACTAAGAAGATGACTTGAGCTGTACTTGAAATTTGCACTTATAATTGTTATTTAAAATATAGTTAGTTTTGTTACAGAAATGTTTAAGTTTGTTAGTAGATCAAGATATTTCAACCATTTTAAAGTTTTAAATTATCTTTTACCACGATAAAGTTTTAAGTTGAATTCATTTTGTAGATTGATAATTTGTTTCAAACTCTGACTTATTAGAGCTAATAGAATACAAATGAGACATTCAACCAGCTATAATAGATATGTTTGAACATATAAAATATGTAAATCAAATCACACTTAGCAAATTAATATGATTAGTAAATTAGAGATACATTTCATTATTAGTTGACGAATATTCAATGGAGTCGTCTTTACTAATGGTATAATTATAGCTTCACCAATTTTGCTTTGACTTAAAATAATTTCATTCTCATTTCTTTAAATCATAATTGGGTCTTTGAATGCTTTTTTAATTATTATAATTGAATATAACGTATGTTGTATTTTGTGATGCTATTTAAATGTGTCGTATAGACAGCGATGTAAATTGCAATTGATTTTGTTGCAAAAGTATTAACATTTAATTTCAAAAAAATTTAAACGCAAAATAATTAGTGATTAATGAGTAATAAAAATTGTTTTCTCGTTGCTTACATGAATGGTAATAGGAATTTCTAATAAATCATCCGATCTGAAATCGGAAAACAGTAGGAAAGCAGAGAGAAAAAAAGATTTACATCGATGTCTATACTGTAAGGAATTTTAATAAGTTGCTCGCATGACTGGACTGACGTTTTTACTGTACTGACTATTTACAGACACGCACACGACTGTATATACATATTTAATTTATCAGATTTCCCCGGATTTCTTGACGTGACTGTACCATTTGAATTTGAACCTTCTTGAATCACTGAATATTCCTTCTTCAAGCTAATAATTATTGAAGTCTATTATATAATACTAAAAAATCCTGGTTATCATTATGAATTTTCAACAATTATGTTAATTATATGTATTATTCATCATGGATTAAATAAAATACATTATTCGATGATCTGGGACTTTGACATGAACATGCGATGATCGACCAAGACTTGACTGGTAAGAGCAGCAATAAATTGCTCAACATTTCCGCAACTCACCATACATTTGTTTGCATTCCAGCGTCGGTTTGCAAAACCATCCATACCTTTACTCGCAATACCCCATCGATTTTCCGAGCGCCTCACCGCACGCATACTCCGTAAGCGGAGTGAGCTCACAGTTCGCATCTCCAGAGATGTATAGCCCCACAGCACTGGCTACACACTCCCACACAAACGAGTTGCTACAAAACGACGCGAGTGCTCAGCAGTCGCAACAGGCGCCCACTGTACTTGTTAACTCAACACGAGCAGCGGAAAGGTGGGACGGTAAGTCGAAACTGCTCAGATATCTTGAACCAGTCGTTGGCAAAATCAGAAGCTTCGTCGACCCGATTGCGAGTGTTTTTTACGACGCGATGCCAGCAACTTTCAGAGGTCTCAATTCTGATGTATCTACAGCTAAGAATGTAGAGCCAGAAGTTGAAGAGAAAGTAAAACGGCCAAGGGAGATATTAATACCACAACCACGACACATAGCACAGAGGAAGATGTCATATAGAAAATCACCGAGACAAAGACCAAAGAAATACGTAGAATTTAAAATAGACTTAGATAAATTGAAAAACAGTAAGGACTTCCTTGATTATATTAAAACTAAGAAATATAAACATAATTATCCAAACACGTTCTATTATCCTCGAATAAAATACTATATTAATCCGAATACATTCACTCCTAAACCAAATAACAATAGACTCTTGCCATATAGAAAGCCAATTTTGAGCCGTAATATTTTCGTCAATCGTAACGTATCCGTGACCACTCCTAATAGTGATGTTGTGCCTTTAGAACCAAGTGATTGGAAGCCAATCGTTGTATTCAATATTAGTAGCCCAAATTTGCATAACAATAAAACTGATAAAATACGTAGAAAGAAAATTATTAAAAAACGTAAAAGAATAAAAAGAAATATAGATAACAATGCATCACTAAAATCATTTGAAACTCCAAAAAAAATTTATTTAGAAACGAATGCTAAAAAAAATTTTGTTAAGAATAGTGCCGCAACGAATAGAGGTTTCTTTGAATTTTTCACTGACCCATTCTCAGATTTTATAAAACAAGCAAACGGATATGCCAAAAAAGTCATACATTCTAAAAAACCTCCAAAATACTACACAATAACATACGATTTGTTGATGTTTTGCTTAGATGCAATTGATGGTTTAGTCGAAGTTCATGAAGTAATCCATAACCACCTTAGTGATGATATCGAAGAGAAAACAAAAAATAAAAATAAGAAAAAAAAGAAACCAGTCGCTTACCACCACCCCCAACATGACCAACACTTATCACATAAAAATGATACGTCAAAAGTTTATGAGTTAAAAAATAATTAAAACTATTTTTTAATTACACAGGTTTTTTCAAAATATTTATATCTATATTGGTGATGGTAATTTGAACAATTGTATTTATATACACATGAGTAGTAAATATGGGTAAATAAATGTGCATTTGTAAATATCAATTAAAATATATTTATTTGTTTGTAATGGAATATTATATTGATTACACTTAATATTTTGATTCGTTGATTTATTTTTGGTATAGTTTTTTCAGATTCTGACAGTCTTAATTCAAGCTTTCTTAAGTTATTCAATGATTATGATAACTAAATCAAAACTATTGAGTGTAATCATATTTTATAGTAATCAATCATTTGAATTGATATTTGCATTGTTAAAAATCTTTGTTGTATTATCCAGGGTACCGGCGACGTCCAATGTTTTACGGAACCTCGCGCGCTTCTTCAGAATCCTATTCGGGGTACCACACACGCCGCTAAGCTCTCCATCAATGACTATGCCTATGTATGCTTTACCTCAAATGCAGAACAATATGCAGAGCCAAATGTTTAGCCCAACGATGGCTATGCCAACAGCTCAGTAACAAAATTGGACATTGGATCAAATTTATCGGATCAAGTGGCGTCAATTAGTTCACATTCTGCTAAATGTCAGATTACCACGTAAACAATGCTTGATCCTGTAAAAAAAAAATAATGTTACGTGGTGGTCTGACATTTAGCAAATGTTATCGCAGGCGCAGTGTTTTAAGTTTCTGGACTGGACTTAAACCATTTGTTGCTCTCTCTCACTCTTATACTTGATTGTCCAGACAATTTAAGGCATTGCGTTTTTTGCTTAACAATGTTTTGAGACTGATTTTAATTCTATAGATTATTAAACTAAATCTGAGGTTATTATAAGCGCGAGCCCGTCGACTATATTTATTAATAGATACGATAATTTATTTTAGGTTGTTGTAATAAGGCTTATTTATTCAGCACTATGTGGAATAAAAAATTTAAAACAGCACACAATGTTTTTTATTTACATTATCGATATATGTATTGAGTGACATACGCCATATTAAAAATACCTTCATCACCCGACATAAAAGGCTTTCTTGTAATATCAAGGATACGACATTGATATGAATACCTAATATATATTCTATTTGATATTCTTTTTCAATAGTCAGTTATTATTTTTATTAGAAAACATCAAAAATAAGTATTATTTTTAATTGGAAATTACATAGGGAAATTGTTGTATGATTTTTTTATACTGATATGTAGAAAAATGATTGAAAAAGAAGTAATATAACCTTGTGACAAGAATAGTTTACATATTTACGAAGTAGATGGCGTGACTTGTATTTTAGATCGCGCTAACGTTGTGTTCGCTTAGTAATATATATTTAAGAATTGTATTAATTTTCGAAGATTAGTCAATAATTAAAAATTCAATGTTAATCATAATTTGCTATACAGGGGTCTTAATCTGTGACTAAATATCGTTTCAAAGGTAATAATAATAATAATAATGTCCTCCAGACCGATTTCGGCCACAGCGGCCAATCTCAAGAGAGATTAGCCAACTACGCAGGAGATATTATAGTGCAAAAGTGTGTGCGCAAACACAGGTGCACTCTCTATTCCTTAACTCTCGTAATCCGATGGGACGGCGATCCGATTAATTTAAAATTTTAATTTTATTAAGTTTCAAAGGTACAAAGAGACTATCGTTAAAAGCACTTACAATATTAAAACAAACATTGAATTTTATTAAGTTGTTTATTCATGATGTAGGGTATTTACTCATCTTCTCCAGGTCATTTTGCTCCATCCAGTCCTCATCGTGATATTGATGGGAGTCAGTGAACACCTCATAATTCACGTTTTTAAGCTGCGTTTATAATAATTAAAAAAATTACATCACATGACTAGCACCGTTTTAAAAAAAGAATTTATTAAGTGAACAAATCATAATAATAAGATTTGCCAATTGTATTATTTTAAGTAAAAGCTTAATAGTTATCCTCTACAAAGTAGCCTAAGAAAATAACATGGACAAACAGCCTTTTAAAGAAATACTTCAAAACTGAATGTTTTGAAGTCACTGGCAATCATGGAATTATTTGAAAACCTTCACCGAGTCGGATTTCCTTGCGAAGTTTTCTTTCATCATTAAGCTCGTAATGGATTGTGAGCACCATTTGACAATATTAATGTAGCATGTATACATTTTCATATTCATATTAAAATAATAATCTATAAATTTAAAAAAAAACTTGTAACGTTTTAAATTTTTCAAACAAAAAAAAACTCTTTCTTGATTGATATTAGTTAACCTAAATGGAGCATCGATTATATAGAATAACTTGTAACTCAGAAGTTCAAGAAAAATAAAGGAAACTCATGCAAACACCTACCTTTCGTTTTGGTGCGTATAATAAAGTTTTAGATAGATTTACACTATGTTACAACACCATATATTTATGGCTTATAAAAAAAAACATAATAAACATGAACACGTTAAGGAAAAATATACAAAACTTGATAGCTTGTAAGACGTTCCCACAAATATATTATAAAAGAAAGAAATATTCGCACTCATAATATATAAATAAGCAAAAACGTGACTTCATTTAATATTTCTAGATATTTCGATAACGTGTCTTTTAAAATTCAATGAATCATACAAAAATACCGCTACATATAAAGTGAAATCAAATATTAAATACCAAGAAATAATAATTAAAAAGAGACTATTTATTGCAAAAAGTAGTTCCATAGACGATTATTATTACAAAACGTATATCGTAAACGCACTATACAAATATTATTAATTAAGCTAAAAAACTGTACCATAGTCTGGAGAATGTTTAATGGTAATTTATTTGAGACAGATAAATGAATAAAACACAATGTTTTTTGGTATATTTTTGTTTATATAGTATAGGTAGGACGAGCATATGGGTCACTTAATGGTAAGTGGTCACCAACGCCCATAGATATTGGCATTGTAAGAAATGTTATTCATCGCTTACATCGCCAATGCGCTACCAACCTTGGGAACTAAGATGTTATGTTCCTTGTGCCTGTAATTACACTGGCTCACTCACCCTTCAAACCGGAACACAATAATACCAAGTACTGCTGTTTTTTGGTAGAATATCTGATGAGTGGGTGGTACCTACGCAGACGAGCTTGCACAAAGCCCTACCACCAGTAGTATAATTAAATTAACGAATATTTTAAGCATTACTTAAATAATTAATCTGTTCCAAAACATGTATTATCTTAACGCTACATGCTATTTACAGAATTAATGAAATATTATATAACGACGCCTGTTTTGAAAAAATAGCAAAACTACATTCAAATATTTTTGCTAATTTTAACAGAAATAAGGCTATCTTTTCATTCCAAATTATCGATATTTCAATAGATTTAACATTCTCATAGAAATATTTCTCATCTTTTATAATAAAGTAAAATCCACGATATAAAGTTTCATTGTATTGTAACAAAAGAGTTGGAATATCTTCTCAGCATTGGATATCAAGCAAATAAATAGTGTCGTAATAACGTTTTTTTTAAGAAATATAATGAAGGGCTTAAAAAATTCAATGCCTCTTGAGACATATTTCCATATTGAATGCTTTTGTTAGATATTTCGATTCTACTATTACGATTATTATTTTATTTAAATTAAAACATTAATATAAGATTTCTGAAATTATTAACAGCTTATTTCTAAGCGATAGAGAGAGATAGAATGTGGATACTTATTTAAGAAGAAATTAATGTTGCTTATACATTTCATAGTAAAATAAACGGAAAAATAAAATAACAGTAATATAAATAATATGGTTTTCATTGTTATCATGGTTGCTAACAGACTAGACTGTGTATTAATAAACCGCAGTTGTAAAGTTTCAGCTAGACCAGTAAATTGTATGAATAGTAGACAGTATTGCTTATTTTATTTTATTTTTTTGTAATTTTGTATATGAGTTGTTACTTGAATAAATAAATAATTATTATTATTATTGTGAAACATCAATATATGTATTTCGTACTAGTACTAACTAATACTGTAGCTTTCAAATTGATATTGTTTATTATTGCAACACCTTGGAAATAGTAGTGGAAACAAAGCACCAAGCTACTCGTAGAATAGTCTATGGGACACCTATACTTTCAAAATTTTTTTAACTAGTAGCCTAGCCTTTATTGAAAAACAAAGGTTGTATTCATTTTTTAATAGTATGATGTTTTTATTATAATACAAATAAAATTTGCATATTATATAAATAAAATGGTTATTTACTCCATGTGCCTCGGATTACATAAAGATTCAATATTAAATAAGCCCTTTGATGTTTTCATAAGAAAAATTCTTTTGTGAAAATTTGTTCATATAAGGCTGTATTATTACATTTTTTTTCTTTTTATCTATTTTCTCTGAGCAGCACTGAAAATGGCTTTGTTGAAAAAACAATATACTCTTTATGAACAAATGAATAAAATTAAAATATATGTCTGTTATTTTAAAATTGCATTTTTTTACCAATAATGTCAGCGTATCTGGTGTAATCTTCTTAATTTAAAATCTTAGTGTAATTGAATTGTTCTAACCTTTCTAACCGTTAGGTTTTTATTTAATCGAAATCTTATCACAAAAAAAAAAATCAATGAAAATAATCCGGGATTGAATAACTATGTTCGCGTTATGTGTTCGTTGATACTGTTGCCGAGATGATCGTGGGTTCAAACCCGGGCAAGCACCACTGAATTTTCTTGTGCTTAATTTGTGATTTGTGATTATAATTCATCTCGTGCTTAGCGGTGGAAAACATCGTGAGGAAACCTGCATGTACAGTACAGTAACAGTAACAGCCTGTAAATGTCCCACTGCTGGGCTAAGGCCTCCTCTCCCTTTTTTTTGAGGAGAAGGTTTGGAGCTTATTCCACCACGCTGCTCCAGTGCGGGTTGGTAGAATACACATGTGGCAGAATTTCGATGAAATTAGACACATGCAGGTTTCCTCACGATGTTTTCCTTCACCGAAAAGCACGAGATGAATTATAAACAGAAATTAAGCACATGTAAATTCAGAGGTGCTCGCCCGGGTTTGAACCCACGTTCATCGGTTAAGATTCACGCGTTCTTACCACTGGGCCATCTCGACTTAACCTTATGCACTTAACCTGCATGTGTCTAATTTCATTGAAATTCGGTTACATGTGTATTTGGCCAACCCGCATTTAAGCAGCGTGGTGGAATAAGCCCCAAAACCTTCTCCTCAAAAGGGAGAGGAGGCCTTAGCCCAGCAGTGGGACATTAACAGGGTGTTACTGTGATACTGTTCGGTCTTAAGATTTTTTAATATATTTTTATTTGCTTTAGGGTTTTATTTGTAAACTAGTGTTCTATCGTGGCAATGGCGGTTTCCGGCGCGGCGTCGCCCTCGTTTTAAAGGGGTTCAAGTTTCTTTATACAAAAGTTCATCAAAACGGAAATCCTTCAATTTTTTGAGTTAAATGCTAGTATTATATATTTAGCATCCAAAAGTTAAATTGATTTTTATAAAAACATCGAATAGGTCTTTATAAAATTAGAACAACAAATCAATTTACATAAATTGATGTAAATTACTCTTAAAAAACCTAATAACACAATTGAACACATTCAAGAATTAATGATAAGTCGCGACAATAATGACTATCTTTCTATCCACCACCAAGATGGCGGTTTGAAATTAGTTTTTTTTTTGTTTAATTAAAATAATCCGCTTTCTATATAAATATATAAAATATACACTGATTAAGATAACCTAAATAATAATAATTCAATAGTTAAAAGGGCTTCGTTAATCGTTAGTATATAAAAAATTATAATATATAATAATTATATAGGATAAAATAAAAAATAAAAAAATTAGTGAATATTCCATTTAATCCACAATAAATAATCATTAGTATATTAATTAAATAAATTATTAAATTATTATTTAACAAGCAACCGCTTATGTATGTTTTGTTATATAAATGCGTTATCAGCTACTGTACAAGGTAGTAAGTATAAGTATATAAATAAATAAATAAAAATTATTTACATTCATTACCAAATCGTTTCCATTTACAAAGTTAACAATAAGCTTAAATACAACATTTGTTGACGAAATGTGACTATATTGTTGGCATAACTAATTTATTTATAGTTATATATAAGTTTATTGTTAACTCTGTAATTTTATCTGCTGTTTGTTAGTTGCGGGTTAAACCTTGCAGGTTAAAGTTACTCCGTCAGGACCCATTCACGATTATGATTTAGTCCTTTTTGATGATAGCCTGAAAAGTATTCGTATATTAGTTCTTATAAAAATGTTAATGTAAGTTAAAAATTGTTTTTTAAGATTTAAGTTCGGTTGAAATATGCATTCGAGTCGTTTTGCTTACGGATAGTCTTATTGCTATTTTATATTTTTTTATAGAAATACACCAACTATCTGTTCCGGCTACATAACGTATGGGTACCCATATAACATTTATATTGAAGGACATAAAAAAGCTCGTATTTTTTTGTTAGGAACCTTCGCGGTTTCACCAAAGTTTCACCATAATCGGATGAATGGTTTAGCAATGCATAGATGAAAAACATACTAACATACATTTTTATTTGTTAAGTTGAAGGATACTTCTATCTGTCATTTTATACATTAACCCAGAAGAGTTAGAGCTATTCTTTAAGAGCAAATCGAAAACTCATCGCAGAAATCGGTCGTGAAATATCAAGAAGCGTATCATTATAGTTACAATATTTCAAGAATACACGCATCAAAATAGTATATCAACATTAGTTGTCAACATTTCATTGATGAGTAATTAAGTGAGTTCTTACAGGATAGCATTGCTGAAGCAAAACGAATCGTTATAGAAAAAAAACGATCATAAAATGCTTCGAAACGGTTTTAAAATTTAACTATAAATAAACATATCGAATAATGATTTGAAGGTATTCATTTACAAAATAATTAAATGTAGTACTTCCGCATGAAAGTGCAAGACGCTGAATAAAAAACAATAATATTTTTTACAAATATTTACTCATGCATTACTCAGTAACGTTCCTAAAAATGCGTTGCATGCATGCATGCGTTTAACTGGTAAAAAAATAATGCAGTATTTATTGAACTTACTCACGATTAGTTGAATACAATCAATATGTTGTATGTAAGGCATTGACGGAAAGGCACTCTTTCTTGGCTTTTGTAGTGCCATTTCATTGTTATTTGTTTATATTATTAAATAAATGAATAAAATAATTATTCAAGTATTCGAAGATTGAAACAAAAATATATGTAACGCAAACGTTTTTTTATTAATATAATAAAAAAAACGTACAGAGTTTAGTGATGTATAATATTAAATATTACCTAAACATTTTTTTACCAGTTAAAATTATTTGCAAATAAACACTTAATTTAATAAGTGCATGCGATATCATACCATGCAGATCACTCATATCCATGCTGTTAATCATTAGTCGGTCACCTGAGGAGAGAATAGCTTCTTCAGGCCGATGATCGTGGCTAGGAGAAGTGCGATCTTGGAGATCAGAAGGGCCTTTCCAACCATTAAGAAGAGGCCCTTGAATGTCAGAGCTCCAAGGAGACCGAACTTCATCGCGGCAGCCGCCAGGAATGGACCTATGTTCTTATTTCTGGCTCTTCCAGTTTCAATTGATTTGTGGGCTTTCATCGATACTCCTATAATAAAAATAAAATTAGGTCAAAATTAATTTTGATTTTTCGGGGCAAACGACCGACTCGTTTGGTGGTAAGTGTCACCATCGCTCATGGACACCTGATATTAACATAATTTATGCAATGAAAAGAAGAAAAATTAAATGAAAATTAAGTGTTTCAAATTCATGTATGAACCTGCGATCTTCGCTTAAGATTCACGTGTTTTAACCACTCAGCAATATCGGCTCTCATAATAATATTCATTGAATATTATTTTCTCACAACGTCTCTTTTTTTATATTAAATCCAATTATATTTTTCTATTGAATTTTTAGCGTCTAAATATTTTCAACAAAAATAAATTGCTTTGCACCTAATTAGGGAAGACACAATCGCCTTGACAGCTCGTAATTCAAGTTGAAAAATTGTCTTTGAAGATGATAATTATTTAAAGGCGAATAATAATGGATAATAAAATAATACGAAATGGGAAAAAAGTTTTATCTGAGTACACGGTCTGTAAATGTCCCACATAGGACAATATTGAGCTTGGAATTGATTCCACCAGGCTGCTCCAATACGAGCCATCAAGAATACATATTAGAGGTTCACTAAGAATACATGTGTGGCCAATTTTATTCAACAGATAGCTTCCCAATTTTTTCCACCACCACCAAGAGATGAATAAACACAAATTGAGTTTCTTCTGCTTCTATGACAGTAGCAACAGCTCATTGGAGGTACTGCAGAGTAATAACGACCATTGGCCAAGCCAATTTATTTAATTTTTCCAATGATAACCGATGACGCGATGCGCGACCAATAAGCGTTAAGTATCTATTCAGTTTGATTTGATATATATTAAGAATATAAAGTCGAGATAGCCTAGTGGTTAGAACGCGTGAATCTTAGCCGATGATCGTGGGTTCAAACCCGGGCAAGCACCACTGAATTTTCATGTGCTTAATTTGTGTTTATAATTCATCTCGTGCTTGACGGTGAAGGAAAACATCGTGAGGAAACCTGCATGTGTCTAATTTCATTGAAATTCTGTCACATGTGTATTCTACCAACCCGCATTGGAGCAGCGTGGTAGAATAAGCTCCAAACCTTCTCCTCAAAAGGAGACGAGCCGGTTGGCGTGGTTGGTAGAACACTTGCCTTTCACGCCG
This sequence comes from Nymphalis io, assembly GCF_905147045.1. Taxonomy (NCBI): domain Eukaryota; kingdom Metazoa; phylum Arthropoda; class Insecta; order Lepidoptera; family Nymphalidae; genus Nymphalis; species Nymphalis io. The sequence continues at coordinate 6,462,938 of NC_065912.1, forward strand.
AAGGTTGTGGGTTCGATTCCCACCCAGGACAGACATTTGTGTGCATGAACATGTCTGTTCGTCCTGAGTCTGGGTGTAATTATCTATATAAGTATGTATTTACAAAAGAAAAAGTAGTATATGTAGTATATCAGTTGTCTGGTTTCCATAGCACAAGCTTTATACAAGCTTAATTTGGGATCAGATGGCCGTGTGTGAAAAATGTCCCAGGATATTATTTATTTATTTATTTATTTAAAAGGGAGAGGAGGAATTAGCCCAGCAGTGGGACATTAACAGGCTGTTACTGTTACTGTAAGAATAATAATAAAATATCGTAACAAAGAATTACGTGATACAATGGCATTAATCGTTAAAGGTTCTGGAAAGTTCAATTTTATAATTTCTTCATTAAAATTATATATATAAAAAAAAAAACAAAAAAAAGTAGCATCCCTTGACGTGTCTGTGTTCTTATTAAATAAAGTATAGATAATCGTATATATAGATTAGCGTAATTCCTGCGAGATTATCGGAGAAGTAGAGAGGTTTTATGGGCAGTTGTTCTCTTCAAGATCGGATAAACCCGTGGGAATCAGTATTGATGACCAGCGCGCCCCTCTTATGCGCCATTACTCCGAGGAGCTCCCGGTCGTTGACCAAGGAGAGATTAGGGCGGCTCTAGAACAGCTTAAAAACAACAAAGCTCCGGGAGATGACGGAATCACAACAGAGTTGCTTAAGGCAGGCGGGACTCCGGTCCTGAAAGAGCTAGCAAGCCTCTTTAATTCCGTCATCCAACATGGCAAGACCCCGGAAACGTGGAGCGGGAGTGAGGTGGTACTGTTTTTCAAGAAAGGTGATAAAACCCTCTTGAAAAACTACAGACCAATCTCCCTCCTGAGTCACGTGTATAAGCTGTTCTCAAGAGTCGTCACGAACCGTCTCGCCAGACGACTTGACGAGTTCCAGCCCCCAGAGCAAGCCGGCTTTCGATCAGGCTACAGCTCCGTGGACCACATCCATACTGTTCGGCCGATTGTGCAGAAGACCGAAGAGTACAATCAGCCGCTGTGTATGGCATTTGTGGACTACGAGAAAGCCTTCGACTCCATCGAAACCTGGGCAGTGCTCGACTCATTGCAGAGATGTCATATCGATTGGAGATATATCGAGGTACTGAGATGTCTGTACAACGCCGCTACAATGACTGTCCACATCCAGGACTGTAAGACGAAGGCGATCCAACTGCGCAGAGGGGTGAGAGAGGGGGATGTAATATCCCCGAAACTGTTCACCAACGCGTTGGAAGACGTTTTCAAAACGCTGGATTGGACTAGGTATGGAGTCAATGTAAACGGCGAGTACATCTCACACCTTCGATTTGCCGACGATATCGTCATCATAGCAGAGTCGCTGGAACAACTCACCGAAATGCTGCGTAGCCTAGGCGAGTCTTCCCGGTGTGTCGGTCTCGGTATGAACTTGGACAAGACCAAGGTCATGTTCAATAGGCATGTCGTGCCGGGACCGATATACGTCGAGGGGAAACCTCTCGAAGTTGTTAGTGAATATACCTACCTAGGACAGATAATACAAGTCGGTAGGAACAACTTCGAGAAGGAAGCCGATCGAAGAATTCGCTTGGGATGGGCAGCATTTGGCAACCTTCGTCAAGTCCTCAAGTCGTCTATACCGCAATGTTTGAAGACGAAAGTCTTCAACCAATGCGTCTTACCTGCCATGACATACGGTGCCGAAACGTGGACACTAACTGCGGGACTAGTCCACAAATTCAAAGTCGCTCAGCGTGCTATGGAGCGAGCTATGCTCGGAGTATCTTTGAAGGATAAGATCAGAAATGAGATTATCCGGAAAAGAACCGGAGTCACCGACATAGCTTGCAAAATTAGCAGGCTGAAGTGGCAGTGGGCTGGTCACGTATGTCGTAGGACCGATGGCCGTTGGAGCAGACGAGTCCTAGAGTGGAGACCGCGAATCGGCAAGCGCAGCGTAGGGCGCCCTCCAGCCAGGTGGACCGACGACCTTAAGAAGGTGGCGGGCACCAACTGGATGCGGAAGGCGGAGGACAGGGAGCTTTGGCGCACCTTGGGAGAGGCCTATGTTCAGCAGTGGACAACGATTGGCTGTTGATTGATTGATTGATTGACGTTTGTGAAATCCTAACAAACATACAGTCACATTGTATTTCTGTATTGCTGCGCTGAAAAGTCACTTTACAAGATTACAGCGCTTCATTTGAAATCAAAATTTTTCATTCACATACACCTTTTTTTCAATTCAAGTCTTAATGTACAATATGATAAGCTTAACTCTAAGCATTTGACAATAATTTATATATAAACTTTTTATATCTAAACTTTTTGGAATATTAGTTGCTGTAAAAAAATTCAAATTTCGAATATTTTGAATATAATATAATTGAATACAAAGATCCAATAGCGACGGCTGCTAAAAGAATTAGTAGACTAATTTAAATTTTAGGCACAATAATATATTTAATGACTATTTTATTTATTGGAGCGTGATAATTGTTCAGTCATTTAATTGATAAGTATTATTTTTTCAAACTGAGTTAGAACTCCAATTAAAAACCACTTTATATATGTACATAGTTTAGGTACAATGTAGGGTTAAACGTAGGCAATTAGGATTTTCACTAAAACTAACATTAAAGCGCCTAAACATAGGCAATTACGCTTGAAACTAAACTACTTTTAATACTTGAGAAGTCATTACAGTCTAGAATGTGTATAATCAAATAGCATCATTAAAGTAAAGCAAGGAAACAGGCAAAAATATATTATAGTTTTTATTAAAAAACATTCAATAACATTTATCATATTTCCATATTAAATTCAAGCTCATTCGAAACCTTTAATTAAATTTTTACCCTCAATGTTTTATAACACTAATGAAGTGTTAAGAGTACGTTCGTTAGATTGATATAATCGCCAAAATGTAATATGTGTTCTTATACATTAAGGAATATCATCACTAATAACTTCAAAATAAGCAATATATTACATAGACTGACTACGAAACATTAACAACGCAAAAAAAAACTTACCAACACCCAAGCTTCCATCCTGTTCCTTCTTGCCAGCGATCACAACATCAGCATTATCCAGAAGTCTGTATCTCAGCGAACGAGTTGTGGCGAAGTTCCAGAGCTTGTCTAAGATGACCTGTTGCGCCTGGTCTTCTAATGAATTGCCAGCTCGTGCAAAAGTCTCTGGCCTAATGGGCATTTCTGCTGCGGCACCATTACTGTAATGAAAATAAAAAATCGAATGGGGGTTTACAAATCCAGGATTTATAAATCTATCGTAAAAGGTAACTATTGAATCTGCTATACATATACAGTGGCAGCTGAAAGCGCGCGTATGTCGATCTTACTTTCCTATTTTGACACAATAAACCCTATTTACCATATATTATCTTTTTAATATAGGGTTACCTGGAAGATAATATCTCTTGGAGTTATGCCTACCTATCTAACTACCATTATATAAACTGTTCAAATAAATACATAAATAATTATTTATTTTATAGTACAAAATTGAACAAGTAAAATTAGAAATCAACTCAATTTCAAATATAAAATAAATAATTAATATCGCTATTTACTAATTAACGAACCAAAATCACGTATTGGCGTTTGAAAATTCAAACTTCATGTTACGAAACGCGAGGATCGAATTATTACCAATTGTAAAACACAAATACGATCGACGATCGTCACCAATTAATGCAGGAACAAATTACTGTATTAATTGGTAACACTACAATATATCATCTGGAATTATTACGCCACTTACCCAAATCTGATTCCATTGTTATTAATGGAAATTCAAATTGAGATTGGACAGTTACAATAATCGTTAAAGCTACGAGAGAACGTTGTGAAGACTATCTATATATCTTTAGGATTATAAATAAGAGTATTAAATAAATTGTATAATTCCAAAGGAATTAGTTTTGGAAGTTAGTGTTTGAGCAAATGAGATTAGCTTTTAAGAATTGACAGAAATCGAAAACTTAGTATGTCTGAAGAAGCAGCGATTATATCGCTTTAATCCGCTGTAGCTATAAACAAAAAGCGATTTTAACCGTCTGAACAATCTTTTCAAATTGAAGCAATAAAATCAATTCAATGAATGTTTGTATTGGATGTAAATATTTTCTTTTATTTTACTTTTTTTTTGTTAATATTATTACTGGTTATGTTTGTAGTGTATACTTCATGCTTATACTATATTACTTATATATATTTCAAAATATATATGTCGATACCATATTTGTTGTACATAGTTATGTACAAATATAACTTATGTAGTCAAAATACAACCACTTATTGGTGAAATTGAAACAATTTATTGTACACATTCTACCGTAACCGTAACAGCCTGTGAATGTCCCACTGCTGGGCTAAAGGCCTCCTCTCCTCTTTTTTGAGGAGAAGGTTTTGGAGTTTGGTAACACATTTCAAATCATTTAATTTCGCTACGATTCGCGTTATAATATGTAAAGTACTTATTAAAATACTTATTTATTTTAGTTACTAAAATTATAAAAGTGAATAAATATTTGAATTTTTTATTTGAAGATCTTGCAGGCGTTATATATAGCATCGAGAACTTAATTAGTATAAATGAACCTGTACCTCTCATCAATAATCATTAGGTCATCGGACAGCTGGAAGGCAGCGGTTCTCAACATTCTATCAACATATCCAACGAGCTCGACTGCGATGCACGAGGAGGTTTCCCGTGACGCGCATTTGTTTGTGAGACCACGCTTAAGCGTTTCTTCCGATGTTGACATCTAGAAAAAAAAATACATCATAAAATATTTTGTATACCTTTTTATATTTATCATTATTTGTACTATTTGTAGTTTTTAAGTGACGAATAACAAAATTCGTATAAATCCTACTCTTCACATACATACATACGACTTCGAAATTTACGGCACGTTTGTTATTTGAACACTTCTAAATTACACCTCGTATACAACTTCTACTACCCGTAAGCAAAAATTGTTCATTACAAAGTAACCAGACATAAGGGAACTTATTATAAATATTATTAAGAATAAACTTATATTATACATACATAATATACATAAATGTATGTATCAAATTTTGTTGACGATTTGTTGAAAGTGATTGAACATTATTAATTTTCTTGCCACCGTTCCACGGGGTCACGCTTCGTACCTTAGATATTATTAAGTTTTATTTTTATATATTCAAGGCTTTAATGTAAATATTTTATTATTTTATTCTTCTTGTGTTGAATATAAAAAATAGTATATTTAATTACATATTAAACTAAAAAAAAGATCAAAATTTGCATGTAAATTAGAAGTCGTGCAGAAACTTCTAGAAGTACGAATTAATTTAAATACTTGTGTATTGGAAACTTTAGGCGATATTATAAATTTCAAACATTTATTAGTTGAAATTTAAACTTTGTAATATATAGAATCAGAACTTAGGCATATACAAATAAATAGAAAATTAATTTTCTTACATACTTTAATAATTATTCTCTTTCATACGATATATGTGTTTGTAATATTAGGATTATTAAACAATAATTAAAAATTTATATTAATATCTGATTGGAACACAACTAATGGCTTAAACGTTCCAGTGAATAAAACACGTTTATCTCAACTGAATATTGTGGGTACAAATACATTATCATCCATTTTTTAGTGCTCAAGCGAATAAGTATTTTATGTTCTCTCACTCTCATAATCCGGATGGAACAACAATGTGACTTCTGCGCCTGATGCTTTACGTCCTTTTCGAGCTGTGATAACTCGCTGAGAATTTGTTTTTGCCGAAAAAAGAACAATAGCGATTTACTGCCCGAACCCTGTGTTTGAACCCAGAACCTCGAGATCTGTTTTACAAACTAGCCATTAGAATAACGAGATTTTCGTAAACATACAAAGTAAAGTTCAAAATAATCTATTTTAAAGAGCACTTTATTTGAAGTAGTTCTAAAGGAATAAAGCAATGAAGGAATCCATGTAAAAAGGGTACTTCACTTTTAAGTATTTTAAATTGCAAAATCTTTTAAAATTCTTCAAAGTATCTTAAATGGATATTATACAATATATCGTATGTGTTTTTGTCTCAATCTGTTTAATTCTACAAATGTTATTAAATTATTAAAAGCTATTTTTATTATTTTTTTAAAGAACGGTCACAATTTTTTTGTTAATTATTATATTTCGATTATAACTTAAACTTTATTACAATTTTTTATTAAGACTTGTGACGAGGGCAGACGCGAATTTATGCCTAGTTCTGAAAGAAACCAATCGAAGGGCCCCAGCTAAAGGTGATATAATTTTTCTCTAATCGCTTTGAAATGGGGAGGCCTCAAATTTCAAACTGCCTAGGGGTCTTGGATCTCTAAATCCGGGCCTGGTCAAGAGTATCATTAGTGTTGTGGTTTGCTTGTACGGCTATACATTGTGAAGTCCAGACTTTTTCCGAACAATGAATTTTCAGTCGAAAATACTTTTATTGATAACCCTTATCAGCAATTTTCTTAGTCGGTTTTTCAGACACTCTCAGATAGAGTAGATGTGGACACTCTTAGATTTAGGGACACACTTTGTAAATTAAAAAAATAATTCTACAAGCCTTTCTTAATTAGCAGCGCACTTCACAGACGGGTCAAATGCTTATATTTTATTTTCTATATAACTTTAGTTATCTTCATAAAATATTAATTCAAGTATTTTAAACGACAAATAGATTATGTCAATATTTTTAACTTACGTAGAAATTAATCAATGATTATTCTCAATATAATTATGAGTGTGAGGGTAGGGAATAGATTATATTTGACAAGTGTGAAATTGGTCGCCGTGGCCAAAATCAGAGAGGCCATCTCCCAATTATTTATTTTATATGTAATCGATAAACATCATTTGTTACATAATTAATAATAATATAATTATTTTTGTTTCGATTTTAAATTTGATGCGAATTTTTTATGGCCACCTTCATCGTGAAATCAAGTCGTGTGTCGTGACGGCAAGCGCCCTGCTCTGTTATGTCGTCGCGACCACTCTCCGCCGCTGTAAAATGGAGTAGAGACCATTTTATGCGTGGCGCGTATAGAACATTTTATTATAATAGTAAGAAAAATGCATTTATTTTGTTAGCGAAATTCTATTTCTTTATTCATTTTACTCCGTACTTATTTCTTTATAGGTTTTATTTAATTAAAATTAAATTACTTCAATAACCATCTATGTCTTTGTTTCAGAATTGTCGATTATTACGTAACTGTCTATTTTTTGCTTCTTTAGTTAAGTTAGTTTCATTTCTTTTTTAATATAAGTTGTTATTATTTAACCTTTTCCAAAATTAAAATCTGCGAATCTTAATATCATACTAAGCCAGAAATTACGAACAAATGCAATTATATTGAAGCTTCATTGTATGTGTATAAAAGTACTAAGTACTGTTTAAAACTTATCAAAGTTCCTTTAATAGTGAAATTCAAGTAGAAGATGGCATTGGTGAGTTGAGCGCTATAAATTCGATAAAGAAGTAAATTGCATTGACAAAATTAAATAAGAAAACTACAATGTGAAGTCGATGAGACCACAGAGTTAACAAATCGTTAGAAATGACATTTTTTATTTATACTAAAATGACTGTTACGCGATTGACTTCTAGAGTATATAAATAGTTGCATTTTTGTTTGGTATGTAAAGTGTGGATGAGGTAAACCCTAGCACTTGACGTATATATTAATAACGAAACAACAAAGAACATGTAGACCTCTGCATATATATCAAGTGTCATCGCAATCGATTGAATGGAATAGAAGTTCATATGCTGTACCGCTTTTTAGCGGTGAATCAAAATTAAGTGAATAAGTAACTAACATTATTTATGAGAATATACATATAAATGTACGAATATGTGCTATTTTTCGTGATAATGGACTAACATTGTCGAAGTTCATGGAACAGAAATCAAACTTATGTTTGCATCTAAAACGTTATATTTTGTAGCTTTTTTAAAAATATTCCTTAGTAACTGTTGTGTTTAAGTTGTGCCCAAGAATAGTTTATATTGCTGACAACGTCAATGTCTATGGACTCTGGTGAACACTTATCATCATATGGCCTTGTTGCTCATCGGCCGACCAATTTTATATACGAGTATTTAAAAAAAGCAATGGTCTATGTCCTTGGCACAGATTTATTGGCTTACTAACCCATCGAAAATAACAATACACTTTAAACTTTAGATATTCTTCGGTTTCAATAAATGGATGGAATTCTGATGGACATCACATCTGTTTTCATCAACGAAATAAATAATTCTTTCTATAAAATATTTCAATGTTACTTATTCTGCTGACGCCTGCTATTATACACGCCGCTTCTAAAAAACTTCTTATCTGTGTGAATTTTAACAAAGTATCTCGAACTCAATCGAAACTCAACTTATTTAAAAGTCTTTTGTAAGAGTTTCTTCGTATTGAATTGAGAACGCTAGAGTTGATGAGTGTGAATCGACTTTAAATTCTTATGATTAAACGTACTCAAATGGGATATTTATTCGATTTACTAGTTTGCATATATTTTAATAGTTTTTTTGCCTCGCTCGCGTTTTGGGGGAGGTCAGGTGTTAGGTATAAAAAAGTTCCCTATTATTTGTGTTATAAGCTACCCTATTATTTGGGTTATAAGCTGGTTTCATAAGAAATTTCATTAAAATCGGTGAGCATCAAGGGGTCGACGGTTGTTTTTAATTTTTAGGTATATTTACATTTTTCATTATTTGCTAAAGTCTATCCAACAAGAGAAGGAAAGGCGAACAAAGAACTTTGACATTAAAATTGACGCGATTGGTTATGATCTAGAATAATCTATGATATTTAATATTATGGATCCGCTAAAAAATACCTTTTGAATGTATTCAAAGTTGTTATCCGAATTTTGGAAGTAAAATCGGATATATGTAGTTAATTGGAATAGTATATTATAAATAAAGACATATTAATCAAGAACTGTTTTTTATACATATATTCTACCGCAGATACCCACTCATCAGATATTCTACCGCAAAACAGCAATACTTGATATTGTTGTGTTCCGGTTTGAAGGGTGAGTGAGCCAGTGTAATTACAGGCACAAGGGACATAAAATCTTAGTTCCCAAGGTTGGTGGCGCATTGGCTATGTAAGCGATGGTTGACATTTCTTACAATGCCAATGTCTAAGGGCGTTTGGTGACCACTTACCATCAGGTGGCCCATATGCTCGTCCACCTTCCTATTCTATAAAAAAAAATATAGCAGAGCTATTAGCGAATCTGTAAATCTGATTGTTTATCTTTACACCTTCGATTGGAACATTCTATTGGGATGTATTTGTGCAGGGTGCAACTAAATGCATATCACCCACTTATCAATCGATCAAACGTTAAATAAAAATACCTTGGTATACATCGTACTGGTTAAATGGTAAATTAACCAGTATAATTTCAGACACAAGCGTCTGAATAACTTAGTTAATTTGTTTGCGGCGTATCGGTTGTGTAACACTTAACACTTGACTGATTTATATGTTTTAAGCTTATAGACTGTTTTTGGAGAGTACTGCCGCCTGAAATACAGTTTAACTAGCTCAAGGACAGTGGATTTATATAGAATAGTATCCTATATATTAATGTTGTTTATGTAATTATATTATTTGTTAACTGTGATTGTTCTTGTATTTTTTTTATAATATATTGTATAGGTCGACCTGGGCCACCTGATGTTAAGAAGTCTTCACAACCATTTCTTGCATCACAAATGCACCAACCAACCACCAACCTATAGAACGAAGATGTTATGCCTCTCGTGCCTGTAGTTACACTGGTGCACTCAATTGTCCACCCGAAACACAACAATATTAAGTTTTGCTGTTAGGCAGTGGAATATAAGATGAATGGGACCTACCCAAACGGCTTACACAAAGCCCTAACGCCAAGTAAAGTTGAACCGAAGTGAACCCGTAACCCTGAATGAAACGCGCCTATAATGACGATAAATACCTCATGCACTATAGTATTTTTTGTCTATATAATAGTGAACAAACTATTGTCGAATAAAAACCTAACCTGATAATCAAAAGGATTCAGTGTCGAAGATAAAAAAACACAAAGAATCCTTGTATAAATAAAGGTTTAAATAAATAAAGCTTTAAAGAAAAACATTCACTGTATGATAATTCTTTTCATCTAATAACGTTAACAATGCCCACCACATTTGAAAATAATAATAATATCCTGGGACATTTTTCACACACGGCCATCTGATCCCAAATCAAGCTTGTACAGAGCTTGTAGCACAAGCTCTGTACAAGCTTGATTGCGGAAACCAGACAACTGATATACTACATATACTATTTTTTGTAAATACATACTTATATAGATAATTACACCCAGACTCAGGACAAACAGACATGTTCATGCACACAAATATCTGTTCTGGGTGGGAATCGAACCCACAACCTTCGGCGTGAAAGGCAAGCATCCACCAACCACGCCAACCGGCTCGTCTAAATTATATTCGTCACATCAAAATCATTACAAGAACTTAGTTTGATTTATTGCTTAAAATAATATTAATGTAAGTGTAATCTAATTGGATAATTAATCTATTAACAGTCGAGATGGCCCAGTGGTAAGAATGCGTGAATATTAACTGATAACCTTTGGTTCAAACCCGGGCAAGCACCATTGAATTTTCAAGTGCTTAATTTGTGTTTAAAATTCATCTCGTGCTTGACGGTGTAGGAAAACATCGCGAGGAAACCTGCATGTGTCTAATTTCAATGTCAAATTCTGCCACATGTGTATTTCACCAACTCGCATTGGGGCAGCGTGGTGGAATAAGCTCCAAGCCTTCTCCTCAAAAAAAGGAGAGGAAGCCTTAGCCCAGCAGTGGGACATTCACAGGTTGTTACTGTAATGAACCTATTATTAAGTAACTATTCTTGTTTTGCTTGAGAACCTAGCGGCCTAGTAGTAAGTAAGGTTGCTAATTCATAAATTGCTTATTGCTTAAGTGAATTTTCATCGGTTTGATTTGTGTTTATGATTCATCTCCTGCTTGGCTATGTGTAGTTTAGTGGAATAAGTTCCAAACCTTCTCTTCAAGTGGAATCATATCCCAGCAGTGAGATATTTATAGGATATATCTATATAATATTATGTTTTGTTTCGTTTGAACAAAATTTCTAGAAAATATTTCGGTTTTTAACGGTTAAATTTAACGGTTTTGTGTATTTATACACAATACTACGTATTGTTGTTTTTCAGTAAAATGCACAAAGCCCTACCACCGAGTAAATGTATATTTACTCTTATTATTATAATAAGATAAATCAACAAAGTATATATTATATGTGCCACGCACACACCAGGAAGTATGACGTCATTTCGTTTGCCGACATACGAGTCGGTCTTACCCCCGAGGCGTGATAATACGTGTTTCACAATTAAAAGATATTGCGTTTTATAAGCGTAAATAAGAGAGTAAAGAAATCGATACATAATTAAGTAAAAGTGTGATTGTCTTTAAAATCTCAGTATTATAATTGGCTGTTGGAAATCAACGAGAGTTCTTCCATTGAACAATGAAATTACTTTCATAGTTCGCTTCCGATATAAAACGCAATATTAACATAATTATTGAGTGAAATAGTATTTTCGTTCTTTAGTGATAAGAGATCAGTTATATTTTTTTAAATTATTATTATAGGTAGGAAAACTAACAAAAGGGCCACCTGAAAGTAAGTGGTCACCATCATATACAAGGGCATTATAATAAACGTTAGCTATTCCTTAAATCACCACCAACCTTGGGCGATGTTATGTCCCTTGTAGTTATATTATTGCTATTTGGAAGTAGAATATATGCTGGGTGATACCTAACTAGAAGGGCTTGTACAAAGCCCTAACACTAAGTAAAGTTTTACTGTAACTATCTTGTCTTGGTGTAAAGTAAAGTGTACTGTTATTATTTTTGGTTGTTTTGAAAATGTCTCTCGTAATAACGAACAATTCGTAATATATCTAGTTGAAATTGTTATATTATTGTAAGGCGTATTTCGTTTGGCGTTTCTTGAATATACCTTTGACACATGGTTTTGATATTTGAATAATAAAGGCAAAATGCTATTTTTTCCGTAATATATTTTTTTAAAACGCTAAAACAACGCTACGCGTTCACTCATCAAAAGTCCCTGAATTTCTTAAATTGCATAGAAAAGTTAATAATTCTTCAGCTTTATTTCACGTAAAAGGTTTTAAAAAAAATCATTATAAAGTTTTTAATTAACGATAATAAATACTATTAGAGCAAGTGACAATACTACCTGCCTACGCGTTGGGAATCGACGAGTTCTAGTTTTCCACTTTCCACGTAAATGCGACTGCGTGACACCCTTAAGATATAACGGACGGCGTTTCCATAAAATCGATGTTGTTTTTCTTTTTTTTTTGTAATACATGTAGGCAGACGGGCAGATGGTGCACCTGATGGCAATTGGTTACCATCGCCTCATAGATATTAGAGCTGTAAGAAATATTAACCGTTCCTAACATTACCAATTCGTCACCAACCTTGGAAACTAAGATATTATATAACAATATTAAGTTTTGCTGTTTAACAATAGAACTTCTGATAAGTGGGTGATTTGAAACCTTTATTCTGAAGCACACTATTATATCTATACATGTATGTATGTATGTGTGCCTATTAATCTTGACATAAAAGATTCACAAGTTTTTCCTGCTACCGCTTATGACTTAACACTGAGCTTCAAAGTGCATCTCTAGGGCACAAGAGTTTTAATTACAAACGTCAGTAACTAAGTATTAATTTAAATTAGGTCAGCAGGGAAAGCGATATCGGTATCGCGTTACCGTATCTAATTAATTGATACGTTGATGAATTTCCTTTACCATGTCAATGTTACATATATCCTAGAAACGGATACGGTTGAGTTCGTAATGCTAATTATGACGTTTACGTTACGGACAAATTTATTAAAGAAACCTCATTCAAAACGTATGTAACATGATGACAGTTGGGTATTGTTAAACAGATATCATTCTCTTTCTGTCATTATTGTTTTGACCTTGGAAAGAAGAAGACACGGCATTGTTTAACTAATGACCCGTTAAACAACGTTTATAAGTGAGGACGTATATATTTATAACATAGCGTGAAGCTAGTATTTATTGATTTGATTTTAATTATAAACATTTACGGCCTTTAGAAATATTGCTTAGCGGGTGTTTAGTGAAGCACTGATTTCTCTCTTTCTGACATTATTGATTTGACATTGGAAAGAAGAAGACAGCATTGTTTAACTATTCACCCCCTAAACACCATTTATAGTTAAAGCCAAAAATTATTTTATTACTTTCTAGTCAGTTTACAAATCTACAAGACACATCTATCCAAATCCAAATGTCAGCAAGTTGTAGGAACGAGTCCTTTTGAATCGCTTTACAAGATTGAATTTCAAGTTATACCCATTTCAGAAAGTAGATTCAACCAATGACGGATAAGAACGTCTTCAGAAAATCTTTTCTACCAATTAAATTACATGGCATATAATATATCATTTCACAGCGTCGACATACGGGTGAAGGATAAATAATTTACTAGTGTACTATGCTTAATAAATAGCTTTTGAGTTGCAGAATTTCACAGTATTTGTATCCTATTATAATGTGTTTAAAGTTGTTTTGGTCCCGAGGATAAAATCTTATTAAGCGTATCTATCAATACGGTCAAGCGTTTGTACCACGCCTGTACCAACTTGGGGGACCAACACAGCCATCGCACAAGTGTCATGCATTGTTATAACATTGCGCTGACCACAAGCAAACACAGTCAGGACAAGCGAATGATAACAGCAACTTAATATAAGACCATGATCTCAAAATGTCTGCAGACACCGCGTTGTTCAGAATCCGTCTTTGTTATATAGCTGTGTTATACGTTTAAGCTAAAAAAGATTAATTAAAGTACCCTGGATTTAGTGGGATCCAAGGCGTCTTTATTTATTTCTTTTTGTGTAAAAAAAAATAAAAAGGAAAAGATACAAGCGCATAAGTTCATGGTAAATATAAATAGAATAATTAAAAAATATATTCTAAGAGGGTTAATGATATTAATTCAGTCCTTTTTAGCTTCAATCATAATTTGAGTTTTTGTTTAATAAGCTTTATATTTTCTTCATATAAAATAATTTCACACAATTGTTTCAAAGAAAAAACATGTATTTATTTAATTTGTATGTATTTTTTATCTTCCGACATATTCTTTCATCAACTAAAATCCAATTGAAAGAACAGCCCTTAGGCATGCTTTTGCGTATTTGCGCGAAATAAATACATAAAAATGAAATATTTGACTTCTGCGTAGGTTGCTTTATGCAGGCAGGTTGTGAAAAATTATAAAAAAATTGGATGTTGCCTATGTAAACAGATAATTAATCTTAAATATTATTATAATAGCGAAAGTGAGTTTGTTGTATACTCTCCCGTCTTAACTACTCTACCAGTCATCATGAAATTTTCTAAATACGTTATAAAGTATACAGAAATGCAAATCAGCTTCCCTCATATGTGGACGATACCACGGGCGAAAGCAAGTTATATACAAAATTTACTAAACACGCAATAAGTTTTTATATATTTAATAAAATAATAACTTATATGACCCATAACTATATTTATTACTAAATTATTACATCAAAGGATGATTACTAATAAACATTATAGTTTTATTTTCCAAATGACTGGATGTTTCTTTTTTATTATGTAATTATTCTAAATGTATAAAAGCTGAGCAATCAGCATTATTACAATCATAATATAATAAAATTTGTATGAATTAACTAATTGCAATAGATCTTGGGATAGATTAGAAGTGACATCAATGATAAAAAAAAATGGATCGTCAACATGAAATTCGAAATTCAAATTTAAAAATATTAAATTTCTACCACTGACTGAAAGACAACTTACAGCCTAAGCTTTGGATAAAAGATCGTGACATTTTAGACTTTGTACTAACTTAAAATTTAAATTTACTTAAAATTTAAATTTAAATTTAAAATTACTTAAAATTCATAAGCCTAAGAGTATGAAATAGGGAATAAAACTAGTATGCAACCTAATAATTTTGCAAGTTCAAGTATAAAATCAAAAACTTAGCCGCAGTCCACAGTGCTTACTCAGCGAAGTGTTTAACCCATTTCAAATCTCATATTTGTTCATATTGACATACTAGAATTAATAGTACTCTGAGCAGGTTGATTGGATAATATCAGAGACTGTGGCGTCACTATTTAAATTAAAAAAATACATTTTTTTTTCTTGTTGCTGTTGGCCTAAATGGCCTCCACAGCGTCACGGGCCAGCCCCGTCTTTAAGGTGTTCAGCCGGATGTTGGATGCCCACTTAAGGGCTCAGAATAAGCGTGTCCTAAGGGCGCCTCCTGTGAGGCCGAACCTCGGCTGAGGACACCTTCGACGTCAGGAAGGAGGACACTATGTGTGCAATGACCCCGTTATACGCCTAAGCGCGGACGGGTTATAATAAAAGAGAGACCTTGACCCCGCCGGCGGGGTCGGTGTGTGTTTGCTCTGTAACCTATCGTGTTGATATTGGCCGATGTAATCTTATCATCGGGGGCAATAAGGACGTCTTTAGGACGCCTACGGATCGAAAAGGGAGACCACTGAAGGCTTAATACTTGCTAGTATTTTGGATAATGAAAAAAATACAATGTATTTTTAAAAATCACTTCTATATATATTTATATTAAACATACGTCAACAAGTTAGCACATGGGTAGGACTTTAGAATATTTAATCCCTAAAGTAAATAATAAAGGGGTTGGAGGTTTGTATAACAATCCTTAATTTTTAGAGCAACTGTTATAGTACTTGGTACTTAAGAATTTTTAATTATGTTGCGAGAGATGCTAGTAATGCACTTGCTTAATTATATACTCTGTTCGAGCAATAGTCAATTTATATTAGAATATAATATGCTATATTATACATCAAAGGGGTATCAGGGTGACGGACCGTTGGAGTGGTTAGTAGATACTTGTTTTTCACGCCGACGGTTGTGGGTTCCATTCCCACCCAGGACCAACATTTGTGCGCATGAACACGTCTGTTTGTCCTGAGTCTGGGTGTAATTATCTATAAAAGTATGTATTTACAAAAGAAAAGTAGTATATGTAGTATATCATTTGTCTGGTTTCCATCGTACAAGCTCTGCTTAGCATGGGATCACATGTCCATGTGTGAATAATGTCCCAGTATATTATTATTATATATATGCCTCCATATTTAATTTCAATTACAATAAAAAGTTCAAAAGGCGGTTGTACAGTTGAAAGAGCGATTTCCTCGAGACAATCGAAAGAAAGGACATGAAATTTTAAAACTATGACCTGTAGGTACAGTTAGAGTTACAGACCTTTAAATATATTTTTTTTTTATATTCGCCGGGAGGGCAAATGACTTTACTCCACCTGATGGTAAGTGGTAGTAGAGTCCAAACGCGACGACGGCCAGTACAGACGGGAAAAACGTTCTGCACTAGCCGCCTTCGTCTTGCCGGCCCGCAAGATGCCTCTTCACGCCTCGTTTGAAGGTTGTAAGATGAACCCGGGTTGTAAGATTATTTATTATAATATATTGAAACGACATTGGAATACTACTTGTAAAAGTATCTAGAAAATTCGAATAATTAAATTTATGTTATAAGTTATAATTATCGTAAATACTAACTTAACGCTCATTAATTAGAGTTAATACATAGAAATCTTATAAGCATGTCCATTTACACTTCAACGTTCGTGAAACTGTAGTTTGATATATGTACATTGCTGTTAAGTTTTATTATTAAAAAAAATATTATTAAAAACAAATTCACTCAAATCAAGTTACATTATTTTATATAATTTTAGATAAATTTCACTAACTGATATGATATATCTAATATCATTTAGTATACCGAAATCTTATGACGAAATAATGACATTACCATTACTTGACAGAACTCTGGGTTCAAGGAGAAACAAAAAAAGGAAACTAAAATAGACCGTTTGGCTAACTTTATTTTTTATTTTTTATAAATGAAGTTGACGTGATCGGATGGTAAGTGGTCACCATGGCCAGACTTGGCTTTGTTATGAATATTAACTATTATTATATAATATTATCAATATTAATAAAATAATAATGTTGTAAAGAGGTAAGTAAGTAAGTGTTCGTTAGTAAAAAGCTCTGAAACTACGAAATCAATTTTAATAATTCTTTCATCATTAAAAAGCTACTCTATATATAACGTCACAGACTATATTTTAAGCATAAGAGCAAGCGAATCAGCCTGAAATAATGATATTTGCAAAGGAAGCCAGAAAAAATCTATCAAGCTGTTTTTCCGCGTGCGCGTATGTATGTCCTCTTATAGTCAAATTGAATACTCTGAGCATGTTTAATGCATTTTCATAATGCGTCTGAAAAGATCTGAGTCCTTATTGATATTTGAGTTTACACTTTGACTTTCAATACATAAGTGTAATTCAATATAATAATTGTAAAGTGCATATATAATAAATAAATAAATTTCTATGTCTATGAAACTTACAAGCACACGAGCTCTTAAAAACGCTGTATTATTTAAATTGCTTATATTTTATATGCTAATAGTTTATATATTATACAAAGAAATAATTCACTACATAAAGTAACTGATTTATAAAGTGTTCGGAGACGTATGTAGCAATTTATAAGAGATTATATTATTTATATATACGATAGACAAAGAAATTTGAGAAAATCTCTTGTTCACGCACGCGTAACAAATTAATCATTGTTTTTCTTGGCTTTTACATTTTCACGCCATAATAATGATAATTTACTTAATGAACAGATAATTAATTTTGTATTAATTGTGATGAAACACGATTTTTAAATTATTTGATTCCACTGGAAATATACTGAAAATACAATGCTCATTATTATTAATGTTTCATTGAATAAATAATTTTTATTAATTAATTAAAATTGTACAAATAGCTTTCAATTATCCTTCTCTTACAATATCTATATTTCGTGAAAAGTATTTTAATAAACGGAAATAATCTCGCTACTAAATATTATTCCATTTTTAAGCTAAAAATTATATGTTCGTTTTTTTTTATTTGAAATAGAACGATGTCATCGTTCATTAATCATTTTGTTGATCATTCATTCAATTCAATATCCAACTCACCTCATTGTCAATCTCAATCGATCTTACTATCCCGACAAGCAAAACAGTTAATAAAAAGCTCTTCATTTTTTTATCGATAAAGTCCTTCACTTCACTAGCACCGTGTGCTATCACTATCGATATATACACAGTTTGACAACCGCTGCACTAACGGCAAATGCAGAAATGCGTAAAGTTGAACTGTTTTATACGTGCATGCATGGATGAACAAACAGTGGGGAAGGCTAATACATGTCAATTTCTCGTTAGTCTTTGAGAAAATCTTTAAAAAAATATATACACATATTCCCAAAGTTAAAGACATAAGACCCAGTACACAAACAATTGAAAACTAGTTTCAATTACTTTATTGAAATCAATATACACACATATGTTATTTAAGTATATATTAAGTATGTAAGTGTTAAATTTTCTTATGTAGATGCTAAAGGTACCAATAGTAGGAGTGAGGCAGCTTTTATTTAATTACATGTGACAAATCCTACTATTTACTTTACTACTTAAATAAAAATATACTTCTACGAGTATATTAATTTTTTTATGAAAAGGAAAGGTGGACCACGTAGGCAACCTACTGTTGGTGGTCGTGGTGGTGGTCGATTTAAGAAATATAAAATAGTTTATTTTTAACTGATTTCAAAGAAGGAGGAAACCCTCAATTCGATCGACTTTTTTATAAAGTATGTAATTTATAAACGGATTTGGATTTAAATTTAAAATTTATATCTTCAGATTGATCCCATTCTTATAAATGTCCAGTTCTGATAATGAGATCTAAATGGAGGAGACAGGTATTTTCATCAGTATGTCAAGCATTTGCAATCAGAAAGTATCATTCGGTTAAGTGGAACGGATGATTACTTGATAGTCGTTTTTTTATTATAATATTTGTATTATTCAAAATTTTATGGACATTATATGTGAGGTTGTTGATGTAATTTCAATCTAGAGGTACAATAATAAGTCTAGTTATATGTGTGTGTGTGTTGGGTTGGGTAATTAAATAAGAGTATTGATATAAATATTATAATAAAATAAGATCGGGATGGTTGTTGTTCTATGGGGGAGGCTTTCGTCCAGCAGTGGACGGCAAAAGGCTGAAAAAAAATATGTTTCTTATTAAAATGAAAATCAGAGATACTCGATACACGTATCATTACGTCTTAAGTTACAAAGCAAAGAAGACATTTTGTGTAAAGAGGCCAAACGGACTTGTCTCCACCTCACTGACGCGACCTAAATTTTACATGTTTAAGTTGAATCTATATATTATAATATTTGTATTTTATAAGTAATGAATAATGAACTTTAACATGAAATTGAATAGGATTTTATCCTCAACGAAATAAAGATGGATTTTTACAATATAACAATTATAAAACATTTAAAAAAATATAAAATATTGAAAAATCTCATCCTTTGTGTGGTTTATAAGACCCAACATTTCACTTCGTATGATATTTTATAAAATTGCGAAGTTTTTATCAACGTCTTGTAAAGAATTTGAGAAAACTTTAAAAGTTTTATTTGGCTTGAGGTACAATAAAACAGTATTCAAAACAATTCCTTTACTGCTAAAAGGATCTCTTAAAGAATTTTCCGAATACTGAATCTCTATGCACAAGGAACATAACATCTTGATTCCTAAGTTTTATGGGCGGCCATTGGCGATGAAAGCAATGGTTAAACATTTCTTACAATGCCAATGTTATGGTAGGTTTGGATTACACATTCAAAATCATAGTATATACTTTTATGTACTTTTTTATCTTACAACAATATATTTTAGTTGCACATGATGGTTATTGTTTTATATTAAATATATTTTCAAACGCGTTTCTCAAATGTTTAATGTTTACTGTTTAGAGTAAAACGACATTATATACGAGTGAAAAGTATTCATACGAGTAAAACACATAATTGAGGAACATTTATCGTTAGCAAAATAAATTTTCTTACAATATTTTTGTTGTCAAATTATAATCTGAGAAACATGTATTTATGCGGACATGCCAAAATAAAGTTATTTTCGTAAAAATAACATGAAACTTACGCTTGTCACGTTAATTGTATAAATTTGAAGCTGTTAAAAATGCGAATAGTTATGTTTTTTGATTTATTTTACACCGATAGAAAAACTATTCAAATTCAATTTTATTTTTTTATGAGATTTGAAATTCAATTTTATATAAATGCACTCTCTTAATAATTCTTGCAAGGAAATAAATAGACTCGAAATAGCGTCGAAAGAGACCCATCGGTTTTTTTTGTCGAATAGCAATCGATAAAGTATTGAATAGTCGCTTGCACAACGTTCTGCGAATAAATTTAATTCTTAATTTAAAAACTATAATCTTGAATTTAGAAAATATTTTTTATATAAAATTAAGAATAATATTTATTAAAAACAAACGTGAAAATATATCAGCTGATATTAATGCAATATAATATCAAGAGTTTATAAATAATTTATATAAGTTATTTAATAACGCGAACATTCCTTCTAACATATAATTATATAACGACGGTTCAGCACCCTGTCCAAATATAGACCACAGCAGCTAGCTCCACAGGTAGACCAAAACGGAAATCCGTTCCAATTGTAAGATACCCAAATTAGTATTTAAGATTTTATAGAAGATTGTTCTTTGTGATATGTTTATGAAGTCATGTGTTGTGTTGTTATTTGTTTTCTTAATATATATATAAATATATATAGTTGGTTGTAAGTTTAGTTGATATATTCTTAATTGTAATGGTAATTTATGAAGGGAGGTGTAATGTATGTTAATATTGCCGGTACTGGCAGGTAATAATTAATAGTATATTTGACATAAGTTTAGAATGTGTCAGTTTGGGAATAAAATGGTTATGGCGAATTGGTATTATTTTTTGATTATATGTTAGAAGGAATCCAATAATGTACTTTTTGTGACATTTATTCTGATGGTTATCTGATGATTATCCTTTAGTAGGCTTATGTTTGATCTAATGAACTCTCAACTTATTTTCGGCACTTATATTAAATTCGGGTCATGGATTAGATACCTCTTCTTTCTTTGAAATATTTATTAAAATAAATTCACTTAGTAAGGCTTTGCTAAGCCGGTCTGTGGAGGTACAAGTCACTTATAATTATGCCGTCAAACAGCAATACTTAGTATTGTTGTTGCGCTAGAGGGCCAGCCACTTGTAGATTCATTACTCGTCTTAAATATTTACAAAATTATTTATCTCGAACTATTTTTGAGATAATTTAATCATGATGATCGAAGTAGAACAAAAAAAGAAGCACAGGTGTAAATTTATCATAGTAATATCGATGTTTATGAACATTTTACCTTCCCATGAGTCCCGGGAACTGCTGACAGAGACGATAAGTATTATAATATCATGGATTTCTTTCGCCAGTTCTTCTCAGAGCTGGGTGTTTCTTTTCCGAACCGATGGTAGTTTCTGGTTTGACTATCAATAAGCAAGTGTAATGCTTCAATGTCGAATAAATCATTTTGATTTTGATTTTAGATTTTTTGATTATATTGAGGATCTCAGAAAAATATATAAATAAATTATTATTTTTTATTGAATATTTAAAATTGTAGCAGCAGACTGCTTTGTCTAGCCATGATTGGTAATACATTTAGTAACTAGCTAATTTGTCTTAATTTATATACTATTCCAAGATATATATTTATGAAATTATTATTTTTTTATTATTTTATGAAAAAAATATTTATAATCAGAAAACATTTTCGTATCGAAAATTTGAAAATGTACCAATGTATGGAATGTTTTTTTTTTTAAATTGGTAGGCGGATCTCACATACCATTTCCGTTTCCCCTACCCCATGTGGGGGAAACGCATAAATTCGTTTTGCCAATAGACATTGGCGATATAAGAAATATATATAACGTTTTTTGTGCTTGTATTTACAGTGGCTCACTCACCCTTCAAACTAGAATATAGCAGTACTAAATATTGCTGTTTAGCAAAAAAATGACCGATGATGGTTCCTACGACGAGCTTGTACAATGCCTTACTACTAAATACAAGATAAATATATATTTCTAAGCACAGATTTGCAAATTTTACTGTTCTATCTTTTGTAACGATTTTCCCAGTAACTCCGTTGTTTACGATCCTAAATAAAGCCAGCATAATTAGCCGATACGATTTGTAATCAAGCATTTATACGTTGATGCTGCTATGAGACATTAATGCAAGAGCCAACGAGAACTTTACGAGGTTTCAAATTAATCGGTTGAACGCTTACAATACAAACAAAAAACATTCATTCCTAAATTGTCAATGTCGCTTCACGAGGGAGTTGCGTGTGCAACTGAAATCCACCAATCAAAAGAGAGATTTATTCGCATTTCAGATTAATTAAAAACTTACTTGCAATCTAATTATAAGTTGTCATATGGATATGTTTTTTTTTAACTTTATTAAAGTAATGTTCTTGCAATCACATTATAAATTATGCGATACAAAGATAACAACAAATTATTATGAATTTGTTTTAAGAATACAAAAATAATGCTGTTTTTATGGCTGGTTATTTTTAGTAGAATCTACATTCTGAATCTTTGTTAAATATAAAATATATATATATAATTGGAAATGGAGCCATAAGGTTCAATATCTTTTTTATTAGACCAATAAAATAATTAGTCCTAAACAAAAGATCAAGCACAAAAATTATCCAGATTGCCTAATGGTATTGTCATCATTTTAGAGCGCCCTGCCTTGAAATAGAAATGTAAGCGATATTTAGTTTCAATAAAGTTTAATTAATTTCCCTCGACCCAAATTTATAGTACAATTTTTTTGTAATCTCAAAACTAAAGTTAACTCAAACTTACTGTTTGTTTCTGAAATTATACGTAACATTAAATTAACTGTACTGACAAAATACTGAACAGTCATTGATCGCCTATTGCATCGTCAGCTGTCATCAACCAATCACCGTTAAGATAAAAGGCAAATTAGTCAATTGAATCGGCAATTCAGAAATTACATCTTTTGTCTTTTTTATCCTCAAGCATAAGAAAAGAAAAGAAAAATCTTGTATCTTTTTTTTTATGTTATAGGTAGGCGGACGGCCAACCTTAGATACGAAAATGTTATGTCCCTTGTGCCCGTAGTTACACTGGCTCACTTATATTTTAAACCGGAACGCAAAAATACGAAGTATTGCTGCTTAGCGATAGAATATCTGATGAGTGGGTGGTACCCACTCAGACGGCCTTGTACCAAGTTCTACCACCTATATGAATCCTACAAAGAACATCAAACATATCGCATTGTTGTAATGAATTATTCGAAATTAAAACTAAATGAGAGTCAATATCAAATCATACATAATTCAAGGCACATAACAACAGGTGAAAATGTCACTAAAAAATTACTTTCAAGTAACGATGCTCTTATAAATAGCCAATGTGGAAAGTAACACGATACACGGTCACGCTAAATGCCGTTTGTAATTATCGCCGTATTATGTATACAGTATATAACTCGCATAAGAACACGCAGTGTCGTTTAGTCTTTACACTACAAGACTAATAATAATAATAATATCCTGGGACATTATTCACTCACGGCCATCTGATCCCAAACTAAGCAGAGCTTGTACTGTGGAAACCAGACAACTTATATACTACATATTCTATTTTCTTTCGTAAATACATACTTACCTAGATAATTACACCCCAGACTCAGGACAAACAGACTTATTCATGCACACAAATGTCTGTCCTGGGTGGAAATCGAACCCACAACCTTCGGCGTGAAAGGCAAGTATTTACCAACCACGCCAACTGGCCTGTCGAATAGACAAAATAGTAATGTATTTTTTCCGAAATTCAGCCATGCAATTTCAGAGAATAGCCAATAATGCAGGAGATGTTTTAGAACATGACTAAGAACATTGAATATGCTATGCACTATCTGTTCCAGAAATCTCATGTGATGTGACGGCAATTTTTACTTGTTGGGCTTTGTGTAAGCCCGTCTGGGTAAGTAGTACCCACATCACTTATACAGCTAAACAGAACGGAGTATTATTGGGTATGGTTTGAAGATGAATGAGGAATGTAAATACAGGCAAGGTTGGTGCTTAATATTTATTACAGTGTCAATGTCTTTGGGTATAAGCTAAGTGGTATTCATTCACCATCAGGCGCCCCATGTAACAGTCTGTATATCAAAGAATAGCAGCATGAATTTCGGGCTGCAACTTTAATATTAAATATGCTTTTCATATAAAATCTATACTAGGTCTATAAATGAGAAAGGTCTGTTTGTTTGTCTCTCGGACAGTATTTCACGGCTAAGCCACTTAAACGATTTGATGAAATTTGATATAAGGCTTTCCACTTTCCAAAAATCTGCCTTGACGTAATCGAACATTTCTTGAACTTGTACAGATAGAATCGTTATTATTTTATATAGAAAATATACCTAAACTTTTTACAGTTAGTAAGTAAGTTAATTTTATTGACAGCAAGTTTTCGCCCGCGGCTTCGCCCACGTGTTCTGGTTATGTGTTTTCTATAATAAGAAGCCTATGTTTTTTTTTGGGGTTTATACTTGCTTCATATCAAATTTTATCAATATAGTTTCAGAGAGACATAGTTACTTTCGCATTTATGATATTAGTTTAGATTATTCAGACATTTAACAATCACTTCAGTGGTTACACTGAAGGTACGCTGAAGGCATCACACACATACACAAAAGTACAAACTAAAACTGCTGATACACACATACACTTGACATTTACATACATATACAGTTTAATTAGATCCAAATAAAAAAATATAACTGAATAAATCTCAGCATGAAATAAATCTATGATCCTTATTGCTATGCAGCAAGTTATAATTTAGCATATTTTGTCGTTGTCATTTCGATAGCCGAGTACACGTAGACAAATCAAGAAGAAATAATTAATATCGTGTAGTTGTCGTAACCTGAAAAAATCTTTATAAACAAAAAGTGGAATATCCTTAGGGTGTAGTCACATGAAAGATATACCTATTATAATACTTTTAACAAATTATTATTTAGTCCTAGAGTGAAGATCGCGAATTGGCAAACGCAGCTTAGGGCGCCCTCCAGCCAGGTGGACCGATGACTTTAAGAAGGTGGCGGTCACCAACTGGATGCGGAAGGCGGAGGACAGGGAGCTTTGGCGCACCTTGGGAGAGGCCTATGTTCAGCAGTGGACAATGATTAGCTGTTTATATATAACATATTATATGAAAATGTTGTACTCATTTGTGTAAATAAATAATGTTATGTATTGAAAGTATTTTAATATTGACTGTATACTTATATAATCTTAGTACTTTATTTAGCGATTTGTTTTATAGAATAAAATGTTAATAACGATTATTTATCTGTGGAAATTAGACCTGGAAACAAACATCAAAGTCTATCTCGGGCGCTTTGGCTTTTGGCGAATCGAGAAACTTCTTATTTTTATTAATATAATCATACTATAATATTTTGTATTTTTTTGCTATAATTTGCTTTATTTTGCTTAATTTAATTTTTAATTCTCGTTATATATACTATTATAAGGTATATGTGACTTTGTCCTTATGGTAGACGCGTGTTTTTAAATCAAATGACGAAACACATTCGTCAATCAAAGCTAAGAAAACAATTAATTATTCGCGTTATTCTGTAAGAAATTATTTAAAAATATTTGAACAATGAAATTATTTCATATAAATTAATTGGATTATATCATGAAAATTTATTGAATGACATGTACTCGAAAAATGAATCTCATTACGCGAATTCATCTTCGCTTCGAATTTTTCATTTGCGACATCTTTAAATCATTCATGTCAAGCTTTTTGAAATATAATTATGCACTCAACGACAAAAATCAGTATTAAGATCAAAAGGCCAAAACGCTTTTTTATCATTTGCTGTGTTGTTTGCATTCAATATTTAAACACCCTATATGTTGCATATAAAAAAAAATGTTTGTGTGTCTGCACGCTCTTCTGCGTTCTTCTGCGTACAGCCAAGAAGGATCCTGGCTCAAATAAACAAGAATTTTTCTATGTATGTTTGTCTGTTTGATTTTTAGTATATCCTTTCATTGACTCAGTAGCTACCGAAGTAACTGCCTCGTTAGTCTGCCTCGCTGACACCGACGTCCTGGGTTCGAAGCCCAGATTGGGTTACTATAACTTTATTGAGTTTTTTGTCGAAAATTCTCAGTAGCAGCCCGGAGTCGAAGGGAGCACACTCCTATTTTCCGGTCATTTTGGAATTCCTATTCCTCGGGCTCTAAAACGCCCAATCCTATCCTCATCGTCTATTCTATTTTCTAACGTATATACTCAGCTAAAATACGAAATGCTATATATAATGTACATATTCATATTATTACCAACAAAATACAAAGATGCCGTAATCATCAAGAGCCAAACGCAATGTCATTCAACGCGAACAATGAGCACTGAAACAAAGTACAAAGCTTTTACCGTGAATGATATGCGCTAATGATGAATAGTATGATGCTACCATTATTTATATTTATATCTCATGCTGCATTGTTTATCTAGTAGTTAGCTTATAAGGCCAAATACCCTGAGTGCTAATAGTACGAATCAGGGCACTACAAAGTTATCGAATGATTCCGTCGAGAATTTTTCAGTAACAACACGGAGTCTACTCGTTCGTGTTTGCTGAAACTTTTCCAATTGTTTTTTAACATGTCTTGCTAAGCTGGCTAGTCTAAATAATTAAGATAAGTAAACGCATATAGACCAAGCCATCCCGAAAGTGTAATTTTAGTTCCACTGGTTGGCGGCGTATTGATGGTGTAAAAAGTAAGTGATTCTTGCAGTACCGATGTTTTTGGCGAATGTTATTATTAAATGGAAAATTTGCTCTCCGAAAAATAATTAAAAAAAAATATCATTCTTCAAAAATATTGATATAAAAAAAATAGTTTCATTAAAATCTATTTATAATCGATACTGAATAATAAACATATAAGTAACGACTTTACTAATTATATACTCGTATCGTATTGCATCCGTGCGATTGATTTTTAATGCTGATCTGAATTTGGTAATATTTAATTGAAATTGACAAAACCAATACGCAAAGTCTTCAATTTGTTAAAACATCTTAAGTTTTTCATGTGACTTAGTCATAAGTCATAGACATTTCGACCCAGCTTTGATGTATTTAATTATTTCCGCTTAATTAAACTGATCAAGATAATACAATCACTTATATTTCATCCGAGAAATGTTGAAAGGCGACATATTTTACGCTATTCTCATTGGTTTATCGTTAACTTCAAATAATATAATTATTATTGTAGCCAATGTTACATAATAAAGCTTTCTGATGTTTCATGATCATGTTTTACGCTGTGTTTCGAGTTTGTGTTTTATCGAAAACTTTATTACATTAATAGCTTTACAGTTGTCAGGTAAAGTGTATAATGGGATACGCCTTATATATTGTGATAGCAATTTTATATAATAGCAGATCTATAGCTGTCACTAAAACAGGCGTTTGTATATGCCATTCGGTTTCTTATTTTTTTTTGTAAATTCAATAATATCCAAAATAAAACAACCATAAAGTGCACTCTCTAAGCGATACTTAGTAAGACATAAAGAGTAAAATGTACTTTTAATCTAATACTTCGTCAAGTGGTACGTTAACTTTACGATGGCAATAAAACTTTTCCTTCAATATAATTTATCAATTATATGATTATTCCTTAGGTAGCGTGGAAAATTAGTTCATATTTTAATTTATTTTTAGTGTAGTGTGTATTAATAAAATTTATATCAATCTGATATTTCATACACAACCTAAGATATAAATTTAACAAAATCAAAAATCAAAAGTAATTACTTTTCATTTTTTAACATAATTTCTTGAATAAGATAAAACCGTTTAAAAACGTAATAGAGCCAGAAATAAAAAAGTAAAAATCAACCCTTCTAATTTAGATAAAGGAATATAAGCCCTTTTATATACAATAAGCCCTTCCACTTCCATGAGTTCAGGCACATGCAGGAAATGTGTTGGTATTTGTATTATCCACGGAGACAAACCACAATTCATTCCGTATACGAATCCGATATTGCATCATCCTTACGTGTAAACATCACAAATTAATAAAGATATTAACGCTTGAACATCATAGTTATCATTTTTTTCTTTCTATGGAAAGTCTTTTTTTGGAAATATGTAGACATATCGTAACTTAATATTAAATAACTTAATGCTAACAACATAAGATCATATTGATCAGAAAATTTATAAATAACGACTTTTATGGATAAAATATTCCAGTAGCTTCGAGAGTGTCAAAGAAACTTTTACTGTTCCCCGAGGGTTGTGAGGTCAGCTGAGTACCGCATAAAATAAAAATTATTTTCTCACAAGTATTACACATTCGGGTCCAGAATCAATTTTTGAGTTAAGTTTTCTAACTATCGGATGAATATAAAAAGAAATGTGACATTTCAAAGCTGGCCTGTCAATAGTTCTTTATAATATGTTCAATTTATTTAGTTGTTTAGTACCGGTCTGTAAATTACTGGGCAAAATCAGAGGCCTCTCGAGAAGAAAGTTGTCCATACAGAAAATCATTTTAGCTACATTACTGTACTGTTACATACAGTAATGTTAGTAAATAATGAATAAAATGATAGATGCTCTGCAATAGTATTTTTTTATAAACTATTGAAATACTCCATCGCTACCAAACAAATCCAAAATTATTAGTGAAAAATAACAGCTAGTAAATGTTTCACAGTATTGAACAAGTTGCCCAGTAAGTCAAGCCAATTCTCCATTCTGAGGGAGCTTAAAGATAATCCCACCACACCGGTCTACAGTAGATATATATGTATACGTACGTGGGGTAAAAGTTTATCCAACACATAGGTATCCTCAAAAGTTAAATTCAAAAGCTATAAACATTAAAACTCTGTTATGCACTGATTTGAACCCACAATTTTCTTACAAAATTGACGTTTTCTTATCACTTTAAAAAGACGTTGACTGCGAAATGATTCTGCGCTAAAAAGTATTTTTGCAAGATGACCCTTGCTTAAGTTTCTAGACCTTACTTCTGTATTTAATAAATAATAATTATTAATGTTGTCAACAAGACTGTGTTTTCTCTATCCACTTTCCAAAGCCAGGCGAGATTCTCTGTAACAAAAAATATTAGCCTTCAAAGCTTACTAAGAAAAATAACTCGGCAAAAATGGAAATTTTAAATAAACTATGAACCACCAGGCAAATAAGCTATAACAGAACTTTCGCACGGGATTGGAGATAATTCAACTTTATATCCAATATGGAAAATTTTTCAATCACAACAGCCAACTCTGAGACTTCAGACGTATTATTGAAGCTTTTAGAGTTGGAACTATATGGAACTAATAATCCTATAGCTTTTGAACTTTGCCCGTTGAAAGATTTAGTTGTTCTGTTGCGAATTATTTCTTTTGAAGTGTAATAAAAAAGGTCTTTTTTATAGAATACAAGTTGGTATTATCGATGGTCTTTTGTTTTATATGTATAGGATACATAAATATATATTTATTTATTTATTCCTTTATTTAAATTATAAAGGTCTTATCTATTATTTAGGTAGGTATATCAACTGGTGATAAGACTTTGTGTTGTTCTGTTTGGTAGGTAACGCCCACTCATCAGTTGCTTGACCGTAAAATAGTAGCTAGAATAATAATAATTGGTAGGAGCTTAATATTAAATGGCCCATTTGCTCGTATGCTTCATATTATAACGTAAAATAACTCGTTATATAATATTTATTTGCTAAAATCGTCTAATAGTCGCAAAAAAGTTGCAAGATCATTTGTAATCAGATTTTCCTAAAGTTGGTTCATAAGCGGTAAGGCAAGGTTTTGATAATGCAAGTTGAGAATAGAAGACGAGGAGATATGATGTCCAATCACACACTGAATAATCTCAAACGTGGTATGCACTCCTATTTTAATATTAACATCATCGAGCAGTTAATCAATCCTGCCTCAACAATCCCGTCCGTCGATGTGGCCGCTGTGACGTAATTCAATCGTTTACATGTACTTGTACCCTTTGCTGATAAAATACTTACCTATCGTTTCTTAACGACTAACTAAAGAAATTATAAATAATTTAGAAAATCCACTGCGGTCTCTTGGCCAATCTCAAGAGAGATTAGCCAACTACGCAGGAGATATTATAGTGCACAAGTGTGTGCGCAAACACAGGTGCACTCTCTATTCCCTAACTCTCATAATCTGATGGCACGGCAATCCGAAACGACCGGAAAGAGTTCAGGCGCAGGACCAACGGCTTTACGTGCTTTCCGAGGTACGGGAGTGTACACACTTCCAGAATATTCTGACTGAGAAAAACTCAATAACTTTTTTATTGGCCCGACCTGGGAATTGAACCCAGGACCTCCGGTTCTGCGGTCTTACATCAAGCTACTAGACTAAGGAGGCAGTCAAAATAATATATAGAAGCCATTTCATATCACGATTCATTTTATAAGCTTAAGCAGAAAAACTAATTTCAAACTTGTAGTTCATAATTTTAAACTACAATTATACAATTAATTTTAAAGGCCGTCAAATTTTTAAAAGGATTAAGTTTGAAAAGTCCAAGCTGTCTCTCGCTGAACTGGAACGAACTTTTTTGATGTATGGTGAAAGTTTCTGAAGGTTGTTTGCTTCGTTTGAAATATATATTTTATTTTAAAGTTATTTCTATGCTAGTAAGCTGTTAAGGAGACCTTTTAAAGCCCAGCATTTACTTTAAATTACGAGTTGATATACTATTAAAACTGATTAAGCTCAGTGGCTAGAAAACGTGAATCTTACTGAAAATTTCGGGTTCAAATCCGGACAAGCTATTTAATTTTCATGTACTTTTTTTCTATTTACAATATATTTCCCCCTCCCAAGTAAAGGAAAACGTCATGAGAAAATTTGCATGTATCTGATGAAAATCTGCCACATATGTATATATGATATATAATATTGAGTCACTCCGTTTAACTATTGCAATACTGTATACAATAAATCATTGTTTAATTGGATATATGCCAGTGTTGTATCACATTACTCTTAGGGTATAGGATTCCATAATATATTTAATGTTTATGTCAAATAATAGTATAAGTTAAGAAGAAGAACTTTTGCATGAAATTAAAATTAGATACATGAATTTAACCTTACCTATTTCTCATTTTGCTAATAAATTTCGTTTACGTTCCACTGTCT
The DNA here is from genome assembly GCF_905147045.1 of Nymphalis io. NCBI lineage: Eukaryota > Metazoa > Arthropoda > Insecta > Lepidoptera > Nymphalidae > Nymphalis > Nymphalis io. The sequence continues at coordinate 6,494,597 of NC_065912.1, forward strand.
GGACATGACAGGATATTTGCTACAGACAATTTCTATTTGATGCTCGTTATGTTATTATATTACTGCAAGTTGTAATCCTATGTTCTATTTATCTGCATCATAGCTAAGCTATTTCCAGATATTACTAAGAATCGATAAACTCATTTACGCGGAGTTTGCTCACACTAATGATAAGTTATTTATATAATATCTTAAAATAAATATATTCCAAGATCTATTATAAAGTATATTTCTCGATGTGAATAGACATGCATGTGGAAGAAAGATGTTTTTTTATAGAATATGTATGCGGACGAGAAAATGTGCCACCTGATGGTAAGTGGTCACCAACGCCCATAGACATTAGCATTGTAAGAAATGTTAACCATCGCTCACATCGTCCCAAGATTGGTGGCGCATTGGCGATGTTGCAATGGCAATGTTTATGGACCACAGGTCACTGTGGTCCACTTAATTATAGGTGCACCATTTACCAGTCTGCTTTACCAATAAAATAATATAAAACAACGTATTAATATAGATTGTAATTTCAATTATCATTTATTTATTAAATCCTTACCGCTTTGTTTAATTTTTTCTGTTACTCGTTTTGGACTAGTGTACTTCTATTGAAAAATAACTTATTATAGATTTTAGTGCAATGTAAGCCGGCTCTAATATATATAATCGCCTTTAAGTAGTTTTGAACTGTTTATGTATGTGTATTACTTGTTCTAATATATATTTGCAATTATTGTATTAAAGACGAAGAGTTATTAACTCATAAGGTAATACGAGTAGACGTTCTCTTAGAAAAAAAACGTATGATTATATTATTTTTATTATAAAATGTAATAAATACTTACAACTATCTTATATTTAGTGAATAAATTAAATGCAAAAAATATATAAATTCTCATTATGAATAGTGAATACAATAATCGATATAGTATGATAGTTTTTATGGCGGTTTCAATATTACATAATTTTATATATTTGACAAAAAAATACGTAAAAAAAATTGTATTACAAATAATAGGATCCGATAAAACTTGTATCGATAAATAATTTTAATTGGTTTCCATATCCATGTTTTAAGATGAATAGTAGGAAAAGTTGATATAAGTTTTATAAGTATAAAACTTTAAGAGATAAAATCAAACTTATCCAAAATATATCAACAAAATATAACAAAACTTTCAGTATAACTTAAAATTTAATTCTCAATAAACGATTAAATTAATAACAACGTAATTATTAACTTTTCCAGTATCACTAAGGTTATTTACCGGAAAATGATCGACGTGTACAGCTCACGACATCAGTCACCCGCATGATCAATACATTTGATACATGACTAATTAAACAGAATTCCAAAAACAAATCGATCATATGAACGGAATTAGTAAAACGGAACTAGTTAGTAATCAATTAAATAACGTTTATTATTAATTTTGAAGTAATATCGGACATAAATATTGAAACAGGTGTATCGTTATAAGATCACATCTTACTCATATACGTTTACAAATTAAGGACACGCAAATTGAAAAAGTATAATCCAAGCTTGGTGGTACGTCTTTGTGCAAATCCCTCTGGATAGGTACTACCAACTCATTAAATATTCTACCGCTAAACAGCAATACTTAATATTTATATTCCGAAAAGCAAAACTTATTTGAGTTGTTCAAAATCAACAACATTAACAAAACCAATCTCAATTAAGAAGTTATTGTATTTTTGACAAGCATATTTTTGTAAGATTTAAAATAAATTCTTATAACTAATTACTTATGATTAATAATAAATATTAAATTAAACATGAACAGTAAAATATAACTATCATCCTAAACTGTTGCCCCAGGGGCCGTTATGTATACTGGTGACGACGTAGGTCTATGTTTAGGTAATGTGTATGCCCGGTTCGACGGCCAGTCCTTGCCGTATCCCCCGCCGGATGAATAGGCGTAACTGCTACCGTAGTCCGAGTTGAAGTCGGAGGAGGAATCACCGCCGAAGTAGGAATAGTGTGTCATCGGGTGGTGATGCTGAAATAAAATTTAATTTTATGTTAGGAAAAACAATAATTTACATAGGGATATTCGCAAAATACAATATAAAAAAATTTACATTCTTCAGATTGACCTCGAAATTACTCATATAAAGTAAGACTATTATACAAAATAATTCTTCTACGTATTTATATTTGAAGCCAAATTCAACCTTAAGATAAATTAATCATATCACTTAACTATAAAAATAGATATGCTGCCTAAACTTAGTCGGTTATAAAACCAAACCTAACATTTTTAAATTTTCAAAAGATTAAAAATATCACATTTTTAATGTCAGGCACTCAAAATTGGGTTGAATGCTCGAAGTAATGCTGCTAACATTGTTGCCATCCTACAAGGAATAATTACAATATATATATATATATATATATATATATATATATATATATATATATATATATATATTGTAATTATATAATTCTTCTACGTATTTATATTTGAAGCCAAATTCAACCTTAAGATAAATTAATCATATCACTTAACTATAAAAATAGATATGCTGCCTAAACTTAGTCGGTTATAAAACCAAACCTAACATTTTTAAATTTTCAAAAGATTAAAAATATCACATTTTTAATGTCAGGCACTCAAAATTGGGTTGAATGCTCGAAGTAATGCTGCTAACATTGTTGCCATCCTACAAGGAATAATTACAATATATATATATATATATATATATATATATATATATATATATATATATCCTTATATTATTATCAGGATGCTGAGTAAGTATAGTACGATATAGTACTTAATTAAATATATATATTTAAACAAATAAATGTAAGGAAATAAATAAAATTAACATGTAATAATCATAAAAACTTATCCTGAACAAAACAGAAACCCTTCAACGATTATTTTAATACTTATTTTTATTTCATTATCAATGTCACTTAAAGCTTCAGTATTTTAATGTTGAAAATGCTACTTCAATCTTATCTGTAAAAGCCGTGTTTTATCAAGTGTTTTAGATAAGTTATTCAGGCATAGTCTATTGATTTCTACGTGTTTCTACTAAAGTGGTTGTGTAGGCAACCTATACAGTTATTTACATCTCATAGACATACAATCGTTATATTCTTATAATGTTTTTTAATATTTTCATTTGAAATATAAGAATATTATATGTATTATTTTTTTCTAAAATAATTCATTAATACAAAACACTTTTCCAAAAACTACTAATTCAACATCCCATACAACAGGTAACAGTTTAACAGGTAACAAGTTAACAGTTTAATCTTGCAACTGAATTTTGAAATAGTTTATACAATTTTGAAATTCGCACCCAATTTTGGTACTAGAGACAATAGAAATCTTTTTACTAAATATTTTCATTTGTTCAAAAAAGCTCGAGCTAAGAGACCTCTATTTTAAATTACTAGACCACATTATTTATGTTCGACTAAGTAAAAACGTATGTGCCACGTGTGAAGTTCCTTTTTTTAAGTACTTTGAAAAGTTTTATCTAACTACGTTGTATTACGGAAAAAATTAGTAGCTACCCGTGTTAATATTTACTATCTCTTGAAAATTCCGAGACGAAACTCTACGGCATAACTTGAGTAATAATATTTATTAAGTGAGAACATTTATATCATCAAAATATCCGTTATGATGACACATAGTTTCCTCAATGTGCCTCGAGGGACATATACGAGATGAGATATCTCAATTTGTATCCTTATTTTCTTGTCACAAAAAGCTAATTACTTTTGGGAGAGACGCAATTGGTTTTAACATTACTGTCCTTACTGAAATTGAGACAGCTATGACAAGTTTGTATGTATGTTATTAAATACTGGGTAAAAATATAATACAATATACAATAAACGGTAGAATTCTTTAAGTCAAAGGTTCCCTCTTCTATAGGGTTAAAGTGAGTATCAAGTATTTTAGGTAAATAAAAATAGGGTTTTATTGTTTTACTTAGATAATATTAAGAATATAACCACTTCAATCAATTAAATATTTTGAAGAATACTCTGCGCCTTACTAGCGAAAACGGATATAGGCGCTAACAAAATCACTTGCGTAAATTACAAGATAACTAGCCGAGATGGCTTAGTGGTTAGAACGAGTGAATCTTAACTGATGATCGTGATTTCAAACTCGGGCAAGCACCACTGAATTTTCATGTGCTTGATTTGTAATTATACTTCATATCGTGCTTGACGGTGGAAGAAAACAAATGAAGGAAACCTGTATGTGTCTAATTCAATGAAAATCTACCACATGTGTATTCTACCAACCCGCATTGGAGCAGCGTGATAAAAAAAGCTCCAAACCTTCTCCTCAAAAGGGAGAGGAGGCCTTAGCCCAGCAGTGGGACATTAACAGGCTGTTAATTTTACTAAATTACAAGGTAATAAGAAATTAAAAAATATATTTAATATTAATATTATAACACTTCCTTCACTTTCTTTAGTTCGAATAATTTTTGAAGCAGTTTTTATTATAATAATTTATCGTTAGTGAAAAAAAGTCGTTTCAACTATGTATATCAAGAATAAAAAACGTAAATATTTTTTCTTTTTTTGCTTACCTTGCAAGCTTTTAATGTGCTAAGTAAGCTTGGAAGCAACAGCGCTGCTACCAGCAACAGCTTCTTAATTAACATCACTGCTAGAAGTATAGGAATCAGCAGCATTTTCGTCTTGAGTGTCGCCAGAAGATTAAGAAGTGGGATCATAATTGCTAACTTCTTTTTCTTTCCACGACCTGTAAGTATGTGTCAATGAATTATTTATATAACACCTTGAATACGTCAAATGCAATATCTACTTGAATAAATACAGTTTTTTTATATTTTCTGAACAGAAGACGTTATAGACTTTAAATAAATTCGTCCAACACGTAATAAAATAAATGAGAACTTGATTGAGTTTTAGTTGAACGCGATTAATAATTCTACCTGAATTAAAACAAAAAAAAAAACAGACGAACTACCTTCACCGTCAAGCACAAAACTGGCCCGGGAAAATAGTTGGAAGGCGTTAAAAGTACTGGTGGTAGGGCTTTGTGTAAGCCTGTCTGGGTAAGTACCACGCACTTATTAGATATTCTACCGCAACAACAGCAGTACTTTTTATTGTTGTGTTCCGGTTCGAAGGGTGAGTATGCCAGTTTAATTACATGCACAAGGGACATAACATCTTAGTTCCCAAGGTTGGTGGCGCATTGACGATGTGAGCGATGGTTAACATTTCTTACAATGCCAATGTCTATGGGCGTTGGTGGCCACATACCATCAGGTGGCCCATATGCTCGTCCGCCAACTTATACTGCAAAAAAACCACTTGAAACTGGATTTAAAATCGCATTATAATAGTGGTATGTTCAATCCATTCTAAAGACTAAAAAAAGTACAAAATTTTTGACCTAAAAATAAACAACGGTTAAACAAATAAATTACTCAGAGATTAGTTCCGTTTTTACCACGTTCCGATCTTCACGAACTCCCACGTTACAACCCAATTACTTCGGACACAGCATTTTAGGTACAATTTAAGTTACCGTATTT